>NC_057807.1:168739724-169013785 GCF_018294505.1 Triticum aestivum | reverse complement strand
CCGGCCGCCGTGCGCCTCGACGCCGGACGTCGCCGCCGCGCTCCCGTCACGGTTGCCGCCGCCGACCAGCGCCAGATCCGGCCGGCCTCGGCCCCGAGCTCTCCTCTCCGGCCGTCCTCCTCCCCTCCGGCACCAACTCCGGCGAGGTTCCGGCCTGCCTCGGCGTCCATGCCCAGATTCAGATCCAGATCGGGTCAAACCCTAGGTTGACCCCGAAAATCCTCCAAGTCATTTTCTGTCACATTATTTTGCCATATTCATCGCGTCATAACTCCGTCATCGTAGCTCTGTTTCATGCGCATAATATATCGAAATGTTCATCAGGATATGCTCCTCATTTTGTTCCATTGGGCCATGTTCATTTGAGGTCAGTTAGATGCCTAAATCTCTGATGCAAGAGTGCTATATGATGTTAGTTTCTGATTCTTAACAGAATGTGTGCATTTGTCATTTTTGCTACATTATTGTGTGCATCTTATGGGCATGAGCTCCACATATGTTTTGTACTATGCCATGCCATCTTTACGGGGGTGTATGCCATGTATTTTTGTGATCAATGTGGTGAGTAGAACAAGCATGCAAACTAGGCCTCGTGATGTTGCTGATTTTAGCCCCTGTTCTGCTGTTATTTTGATGCCATGTAAACTTGATGCTACAGAGAGATCCATGCATATTTTGAGATACTTCAGTAAGGATGTTTTGAACATATGGTTATGCTCTATCCATTCATGCCCATGTTTGAAATTATGGAGTAGTCTGGCATGTCATTGTCTTGCTCTACGTTTGCTATAAAATGTTTCCTGGCAGATTGTTTACATGATGTTCAATTTTGCCAAGGTTGTTGTAGTTGATCCTTGCATGCTATGATCTTGTTCTTACCATGTTTAGTTTCATAAACATGTATTCTTGCTGGTGCTATGCTTATCTTGTCATGCAATGACTTGTGGTGAGAGAATCGAGCTCGCAAAGATGCCTTCATAATGCTGCTAATGCCATGCTCTGTTTTCTGAATCTGTTAACGGAACTTGCTATGTTTACATGGGTGCCATCTTATTCTCTGATCCTTTTTGGCTCATGGTCAGTAAGGGACTTTTGTTCTATGCTTTGAGTAGAATCATGTCATACCTTGTTTTGCTATTATAAGTTCACGTAGCATGTTGATTGCTTGCTCTGAACATTGCTACCTGATGCTGTTTATGCCATGTCCAAGCTGATATCTTTTGCACTTTTGCCATGCTTGTTTGAACCTGCTATTGTGTAATTTAGCCGTAGCTCACTGTTCCTGTTTTGTCAAGCATCTCCTGTAGATCACTGCCATATGCTTTTTTATGTTGGCGTGCTGTAGCATAGTTTCTTGTTGCATGCTAAGTAGCATCGTGCTGTTAATCGCAGATTTGTGTCATTCTTGTTTTGTTTGCCATTTGCAAACCGTGCATCCGATTCCGGTGATCTTTATATCGATTTGAACCGAAATCATCTCATCTTTCAAGCGGCATACTTGGTTTGCCAAGTTTATGCCATGTTCATCATTTTCCTTCCGAAGCACACATAAGCTTTGCATATCACATCTCGCATCATGCCATCTATTGCATCATGTTGCTTGTGCATTGCACCGTGATTTATTGTGGTTCCATTGCTTGGGTTCTTGCTTTGGGTAGAGCCGGGAGACGAGTACGTGCACGAGGAACCTGTTGAGTATGCTAACGAGGATCAAGCTTTCGACAACTCTGAGAACTTTGCAGGCAAGATAACCATACCCTCGATATCACTTCTATCTTTGCTTTGCTAGTTGCTTGCTCTATCGTTATGTTGGCTCTACCTACCACTTGTTTATCATGCCTCCAATATTGCCATGTCAAGCCTCTAACCATCGTTTCCTAGCAAACCGTTGTTTGGCTATGTCACCCGCTTTTGCTCAGCCCCTCTTATAGCGTTGCTAGTTGCAGGTGAAGATGAAGTTTGTTCCTTGATGGAACATGGATATTTTTGGGATATCACAATATCTCTTGTTTAATTAATGCACCTATATACTTGGTAAAGGGTGGAAGGCTCGGCCTTATGCCTGGTGTTTTGTTCCACTCTTGCCACCCTAGTTTCTGTCATACCGGTGTTATGTTCCTTGATTTTGCGTTCCTTACGCGGTTGGGTGATTTATGGGACCCCCTTGACAGTTCGCCTTGAATAAAACTCCTCCAGCAAGGCCCAAACTTGGTTTTACCATTTGCCACCTAAGACTTTTACCCTTGGGTTTTCGCGAGCCCGAGGGTCATCTTTATTTACCCCCCCGGGCCAGTGCTCCTTCGAGTGTTGGTCCAACCTGAGCGATGTCCGGCGCCCCTTGGGCAACCAGGGTCTATGCCAACCCGACGTCTGTCTCATCCGGTGTGCGTTGAGAACGAGATATGTGCAGCTCCTATCGGGATTTGTCGGCACTTTGGGCGGCTTTGCTGGTCTTGTTTTACCATTGTCGAAATGTCTTACGAACCGGGATTCCGAGACTGATCGGGTCTTCCCGGGAGAAGGTATATCCTTTGTTGACCGTGAGAGCTTGTGATGGGCTAAGTTGGGACACCCCTGCAGGGTATTATCTTTCGAAAGCCGTGCCCGCAGTTATGAGGCAGATGGGAATTTGTTAATGTCCGGTTGTAGAGAACTTGACACTTGACTTAATTAAAATGCATCAACCGCGTGTGTAGCCGTGATGGTCTCTTCTCGGCGGAGTCCGGGAAGTGAACACGGTTTGGGTTATGTATGAGCGTAAGTAATTTCAGGATCACTTCTTGATCACCTCTAGCTTCTCGACCGTTGCGTTGCTTCTCTTCTCGCTCTCACTTGCGTATGTTAGCCACCATATATGCTTAGTGCTTGCTGCAGCTCCACCATATTACCCCTTTCCTACCTACAAGCTTAAATAGTCTTGATCTCGCGGGTGTGAGATTGCTGAGTCCCCGTGGCTCACAGATTCTACCAAAACATATGCAGGTACCGAGGATACTAGCTCAAGTGGCGCAATCGAGCTCAAGTGGGAGTTTGACGAGGACCTTGGTTGTTACTATGTTTCGTTTCCAGATGATCAGTAGCGGAGCCCAGTCGGGACGATCGGGGATCTAGCATTTGGGGTTGTCTTCTTTTCATTTGGATTTGACCGTAGCCGGTCTATGAGTGTATTTTGAATGATGTATGGATTAAATTATGTATTGTGTGAAGTGGTGATTGTAAGCCAACTCTCTTTATCCCATTCTTGTTCATTACATGGGATTGTGTGAAGATGACCCTCCTTGCGACAAAACCACCATGCGGTTATGCCTCTAAGTCGTGCTTCGACGCGTGGGAGATATAGCCGCATCGTGGGCGTTACACCACCCTCGGCTGGTCTTGCCCACGGGGCACCCCGCGAGCTCCGACGACTGGTCCCGAGTGGAGCTCGTGGACCCCCGCGTGAGGCTGGTGTTGGAGAAGATGGACGCGGATCTGAGGCCGGCCAGCATGGTGGCGGCAAAGCTGACTGGCGCATCACTGCTGAGGGAATTCCTGGAGCACCAGCTGGCTCCGCTTCGTCAGTAACCACTTTCGATGTGGAGGCCCCACCCGAGCCCCGTGGTCTTGGCCGATGAGGATCTGGCTGTGGTTCTCCAGTCTTTGGTCGGAGGCGACGTGGTGAGGTTGGAGGGTGCTCCGACGCCCCTGTTCCTCCGCGAGGACTGGGCGCTCCGACGCCCCTGTTCTTCAACGGGGACGGTCCCGTGCCCGCGGGGGCTCCCGAGGACCCGGTGGACGTGTCCTCCGGCGACTCCAGCAAAGAGAAGGAAGAAGGGGAGCGGGAAAAAGGGCCTGACTCCGAGGCGACCGATCCCGAAGAAGGACAGGACCGGGCTGATACCCCGCGGATCTGCCCCGGCCCCGAGGCGATCCGCGGACGCGCCTCCTGCTCCCGAGCTCCTTGAGGCTGATCCTTGCAGCCGGCTCTCGGGCTTCAAGTACGGCCGGAGGCTGCTCGAGGTCACGAGCGACGACCTGTAATTGCTTGATTCCTGTCTTATTTCTTGTTCTGTTGCTGAGGCTTGACGTTCGTTTCTCCCGGCTAGGCTGGCGCCCACGGCAAAGAAGTCGAAGGGAGCTCCTGAGGTTCCATCCGGGGCAGCGCCTCTGCCCACGAAAGAAGGTGACCGTGACGCACGGGCCTCTCCTGCTCGGGCGTCCTCGCAAGGCCTGGCTGAGCCGATTGGGGGGAGCTCAGCCCCCACGGCCCAAGCGACTCCTGAGGTGCCCTTGCCTGATGCCGCTACCACAGCCGTTGGGGCGCAGCAGGCTCCACCTCAGGATACTGTGGTCACGCTGCCGTCTTCTCCTCCTACTCCATCGGCTGCTGTTTCCCCGACTCCTCCTACTGTTCTGGATCGTGCTACTGCCGAACTGGACCGTCTGCGGTAGGATCTTCTGGGCGCCGACCCTCGTTTAGTGGTCGGGCGCTTGGAGCTGGATTCCGGCTGGATTCGCTCCGACACTTCGATTCGGGCGGCGCTAGTCCAGGCCTCGACGGCTTGCGACGAGGAGAAGCAGGCTGTCCTTGGGGCAAAGGCTGCTCGCGACGCCGCCTTGGGGGAGGTGGCTAATGTCCAAGGTCGCTGCAAGGCGCTGGAGAGTGAGTTGCAGGGCTTGCGGGACCAGCTCACCGAGGAGACCCGCCTTCGCCAAGAGTAGGAGGAAGGCATGAAGGCTCGCGAGGCGGCCGTTGAAGATCGGGACGCCAAGCTGAAGAAACGCCACGGCCGCCTAGGCGCGCTGGAGCAAGAGCTGGAGGCGAGGAAGGTCGAGCTGGACGGCAAGGCACGGGTTCTTGCCAAGGATCGCGTGGCCTTCACGGAGATGGAGGAGAAGGCTCGCACCTTGCTGAAGACACTTTATGACACTGGCCTGGAGAGCCCGCTGGCCGGTGCCGAGGACAGCCCCGCCAAGCTGCTTCCCTTCCTGGTTCGTGCTCTTGAAGATGTCACCCTTGGCCTTGGCCCTACGGCTGAGGCCGAGGTGCGTGCCTTGTCTTCTGCAACGCTGACGCGGGTCCTTACCCACATCTATCTTCGCGACCCCAACATCGACCTCGACAGCCTGCTGGAGCCAGCAAGCGGCGAGCTTGCCGCTGCCGCTGCTGAGGCTGTGAAGGGTTGCGCGGAGGCTCTGGTGGGGAAGTTCCGGGCCTTCAGCACCAAGCCAAAGCGGGGCGCTGCCGGCCCTGTAGCTCCACGAGGCGAACCCGCTCCGCGCAGCTCCACCGTCGGCAAGTGACTCCGTCGTGGCTCCCGTCCTGCTTTTAATTCCTACACATGTACCATGCCTCGGGGAGGCGTTAAAACTTGCATTTGGCGTTGCGAGAATAGTATGGACTGTAATATTTGCTTTTGAATTCCTTGAAATTTGCGCTTTTCCTTCCTACTTGCTTATGTTCCACGCCGGTAGAGCCCGGACCCGCGCATACCTCAGAGGCCGTCAGCCCCGACCGGAAATCAGGACGGGACCAAGGAGTGAGGGGCTACGTGACAAGTTAGCCTCCTGAGTCGCGATGCTCAGGAGTCCCCCTTGGCGCTCGAACAGCAAGTAGGGAGGTGAGATGTGGGGGTGACTCCCTAGGGAGGTGAGATGCGGGTGGATCTACTGTTCTACGTCTGTAGAGCCCGGCCCCGCGCATACCTCAACCGCCGTTAGCCTTTCGAAACTAAGGAGTGAGGGGCTACGTGACCAGTTAGGCTCCTGAGTCGTGATGCTCAGGAGTCCCCCTTGACGCTCAAAAGGCCTTCGTACCTTGGCTCCACTCGGGGAGAGATGCGCGACGAACCAGGCCCGGGGGGCCTGGCTGGGTGGCATGCGTCTGGGCGTGACCCAGGCGCAGCCCCCGTGCCCAACCCCCTCGCGCGGCACTCCCGAGGGGAGGCGTTGCAATGAGGCTAGACACTAAGCTCTAGGCTCCCTGAGGTTGATGCGGCCCGGGGGCCACCCTCAGTTGTTTATCACCAGTGCGGAGCATAGCGCTTCCGTATGCGTACGGGCATAGCCGCTCCTCCGCAGTGTCGTCAGCCAGCGCGGAGCATGGTGCTTCCACTGGTGTGTGGGAGGGGGCTCCCCTCCGGGAGGAGCCCCCGGGGCGTGTACAGCCCCGCCCTGACACGTGGCTGGCACGGTAGGGCCTGACGAGGTGTATCTGGGTACCCGTGAGCCAGCACGGGACTCACAGGGCCCTACCTCAAGGCGGGTTGCTCCTGGCACTGGGCCTTATCTCGGGATGTGTTCCTGCAAATTTGGTTAGATGTCGAAGCTCTACGTCCTCGGGTCCCGGCCCTCAAGCTGGTCTCAGCCGTCACTGGTATGCCAGGTCGCGATGCCGTGGACAAGGCCAGAGGGTGAGGGCTAGAGAGCCAGTAAGAGCCCTGAGTCGCTATGCTCAGGTACCCCCCCTTTAACGCGCAAGCTTGGTTAGATGTTGAAACTCTACGTCCTCGGGTCCCGGCCCTCGAGCTGGTCTCAACCGTCGTTGGTATGCCAGGTCGCGATGCCGTGGACAAGGCCAGAGGGTGAGGCTGGAGTGCCAGTAAGATCCCTGAGTCGCGATGCTCAGGTACCCCCCTTTAACGCGCAAGCTTCCGACATCAAGGAAGAAAAGGTGCCACGGACAGGCACCAAATAACAAGCATGATGGGTCGAAAGCATGGCCCGAAGATAAATGCAAGAGGGGTACACGCCGCTGGGTCTGACCCGAGCGACTTGGGGATAATGCAGCCTGAGGGGCGCCCCCAACAAAGTAAGATAAAAACACAAGCAAAAGGGATACACGCCGCAGGGACGGACCCACGCGGCCTGGGAATGATGCAGCCCTGAGGGCGCTCCCAACTGGAAACGAAACTTGAAAGATGTCACCTGATGATGTTGAAGACAAAGGGGTGTTGGTGTAGCAGACTCGGCGGGCTGCGGTAGCCGATCCTCACGAGCCCCCAGGCCCCGGGGCCTCGGGAGGTTCCGGAGGCGCTAGTGGCTCCTCGCGGACCATCTCCATCTCCGCCAAGGCTGCGGAACGCCTGACCTCTTGAGCCTCTAGGATGCCCCTCATGAGGCGCTGGTATGTGGCAGCCACGTTCGACAAGCCGTAAGGCATGCGAACATAGCTGCGGGGTGGACCTTCGCAGCGCCCCACTTGCGAGGGCCAGAGGCGCTCCTGAGAGGCGGCTCGATTGAGCCCTGGTATGTCGATGCAGACGCACAGCCCACCATCCTCGCCTGGATGGGGGGCCACAGCGGGTAAGCGGCGGCTGCCTCTCATGACTCTTGACTCTTGTAGCTCCTGAATGGCCTTGCTGACGAACTCCTGAGGGTTTGTCCCTCTTTGTCTTCCTCCTTCTTGGGGGAAACGTGGTTCGAAACACGCCTCCAAGTGGTGCCCTAGCGCCTCCCTCGTGACCCTGGCGAGGTCGGCGGCCCTCCAGGGGAGAGCCCCCGAGCCCTGCCTGAGGAGGGCGCTGGGCGCGCTTCCCTATGTGATGGAAGGAGGTTCCCCCTGGGCAGGCGCGGGCCCTGAGGGGCCTGCCTCCTGAGGGGCCAGGCCGGACGATGTCTTCTTCTTGGGGGTGGTCTCAGGTAGCCTCCTACTTCCGTGATCCGGGTCTTCCAGTGATGCGGCCTGAAAGGCTCATTCCAGGGAGCACACCGCGTCTTTTCTTCGCAGGGCACCGTGATTACTCCGCCACTTCCTGGCATCTTGAGGACGTTGTAGCCGTGGTGGGTTACAGCCATGAACTTGGCCAGCGCTGGGTACCCGAGGATGGCGTTGTATGGCAGGCGAATGTGGGCGACGTCAAAGTCGATGAGCTCGGTGCGGTAGTTGTCACGCGCCCCGAAGGTGACAAGGAGGCGGACCTGCCCAATCGGGACCGTGGAACCGTCGGTGACTCTAGAGAAAGGCTTGGTTGGCTGAAGCTGATTGTAGGGCATTTGGAGATTGTTGAATGTTTCCACAGACAGGACGTTAAGCCCTGCCCCGCCATCGATGAGGGTCCTGGTGACTAGCATGTTGCTGATGATTGGGGAACAAAGCATTGGGAGGACTCCGGCTATGGCCGCACACTTGAGCTGAACGTGATGGTGCACGCCGACCACCTGAGAGGGCGCGTGGCCTCGAGCTCGGGGAGGACTAAATTTACTTCGCGGGCGAACTTCTTGAAGATGCGTTGAGAGGCTGGGGCTTGAGCTCCGCCCATGATGCAGGTGATCGCACGTGGCTCCTGGAAGCCCCCAGCCCCCTCGTCCTGATGACGGTCCTCATTTCTCTTGGCTGCGGCGGCAGCGGAGGGAGGCCTGCGTTGCCTTGCGGGTGATCCTCGCGAGGCTGATCCCTCCAGGCTCCCTCGCGAGGCGGGTCCTGCCAGCGATCCTCGTGAGGTTGGTCGCGCCACCCTTGGCGAGGTCTGCGGTCTTCCCAGCGCCCTGCGTTCCTTCCTCCTCCTCGACCGTAGCCCCGGTCGCTGCGGTTGGGACGTCGGCCGACCCTTCCTTCACGCACGGCTCGGAGATCTTGGCATTCATTGGTGTTGTGGGTGTGGAGGTCGTGGTACATGCAGTACCGACTGCCCTTGGAGGATTCGGGCTGATCTCTGCCCCGCTTGGTGTCTGGTTCTGCTGCGAGCACGGCAGCCCCCTTGCTCTTCACGTCCTTGGCCTTGGGTTTCTTCTCTTCTGGGTCTGCGGCAGGCAGCTCGAGGAGGGAGAGACGCCCTTCCTCAGCCCTGGCGCACTTGGTCGCCAAGTTGGACAGCTCCAAGGAAGTGCACAGGTCTTCATGCATTGCCAGCTCCTCCTTCATCTTGACGTCGCGCACGCCGGCGGAGAAGGCTGAGATGATGGCCTCCTCGGTCACCTTGGGAATCTTGAGGCACGCGTTGTTGAAGCGCTGGATGTACTTCTGCAACGTTTCCCCTGGTTGTTGCTTGATTAGGCGCATGTCGCTCACGGCGGGTGGCCGGTCACGAGTACCCTGGAAGTTGGCGATGAAGCGAGTACCCAGGAGGAGATCGTGCCTAGAGCCAGGTTCAGGAGCTAGGTGCGGGCCCCGTCCTTGAGCGCCATGGGAAACCAGTTCGCCATGACCTTCTCATCTCCGTTGGCAGCTTCGATGCCCAGCTCGTAGAGCTGGAGGAACTCTGCAGGGTCAGTCGTACCGTTGTAGCGAGGAGGCAGGTCTGGCTTGAACTTGCCGGGCCACGCAACGCTGCGCAGCTCGGTGGTGAAGGCGCAGCAGCCTGCCGTGGCCACGGGAGGCCTTGGGTGATGAAGAGCTTGGTCCTGCGGGTCCCCATGCGCTACAGCTGGGAGCAGTGCGGGGTCTTGACGTGCTGGAACAAGAACATAGTCGCGACGAGCCGGAGCAGGGAGCGCTCAGGCAGCTTCTCGCGGGCGAGGGACTTCTTGGCAGCTTTGCTCTTGCTGCGCTCGCGCCTGACGGAGCGGGTTCCACCAAGGGGCCACGTGCCTTGGGGCCAGGGCGCCTTCTAGAGGGGGAGGCGGCTGAGGCGCCCCCAGAGCTTCGTCGCCCGTGCAGGGCGGGGTGCGGTGCAGCGGGGCGGACGGCGCAGGAGAGCCCCCTATGGCACGGACGAGCTCGGCGACGCGGTCGAGCCATTCTTCGTAGACGTCGTCGACGGGATGGTAGCGCAGGAGCTCGTTCGCCACGATGAGTGCAACTCGAGCCTCCATGGGCGCCCGGAATGCGCGAGATGAAGAACCAGCTGGGGTGAGCGAGGGGGTAGCAGTGCGGTCGTCTTGCCTCACGGAGGGATGCTGGGACGATGCTTGCTGCTTGTTCCCCACCGGGCCGGTGGCGGCGTTGAGGGCAGGTGACGGGGAACGACGAGGGCGCCTACCGACGGGAGCCGTCTGGGCGACACGGGAAGCGAGAGCGGCTCGGCGCTCAGCGCGGGCCCGACGAGCGTCAGACATGGATGCAATGGTCGGAGAAGAAAAGGGCGGCGGAAGACGAATTCCGGCGCACCCCTACTTGGCATGCCAAATGTCGGATTTTGGGTTCCGGCAGACCCTTGAGGTTCGAACACTGGGGTGCACGCGGAGATTTCGCCCTCTACCTACCTGCTCCTCGTCGACTCGCTAGGATCTAAACTACGAAAGGAACAACACAAGAGACACAAGGTTTATACTAGTTCGGGCCACCATTGCGGTGTAATACCCTACTCCAGTGTGTGGTGTGGTGGATTGCCTCTTGGGCTGATGATGAACGATACAAGGAAGAACAGCCTCGCGAGGGTCTGTTCTTGGCTGGTGCGATGAACTACTAGGGGGAGTTCTGTCGCTCTCTCTACTGGTTTCTTGGTGAGGATCTTGTCTATCCAGCTGCCTGTACCCTGGGGGTGGCTAGTCCTATTTATAGGCAAAGGCCCTGGGCCTCTTCCCAAATATTGAGCGGGAAGGGCGCCAACAATTGGCCATTTTGAAGGGGAACATCGGGTACACTTATCCGGACTAAAGTTGGTCCTCGCCCGTCAAAGGCTCTGGTGGTGACGCCTGCTTGGGCTCCACAATGACTTCCTCCCTGCCGTTGGGCTGGTCTTGGTCTTGTTGCACCGAAATGGATGCCTTTGCTTAATGCTCTTGCCTGCACTTGCTCCCTTTGCACCAAAGAGGAAAGGAGGACACTGCGCGGGCATGCACCCGCCTGGCGCCCTTGGTCGTCATGGCTTGCGTCATGGGCACCTTGTGAGGTACCCCGCCTTGAACTCTCCGCCTCCTCGTGAGCGAGCTTGATGAGGCCGTGCTTGAGGAAGCTCCTTGTCGTCCGCCCTGTGAGGCTTGGCCCCTCGCGAGGGTCTTGAGCTTGTATTGATGAAGATGGGCCGTGCTGGGCCCCCCTTTGAGCCACGCCGCAGGCCGCAGGCAGGCAAGTCTGGGGACCCCCGTTCCCAGAACGCCGACAGGTGTGTGCATACACAACAATATATCTGCTTCCCACTATTTTTATGCTTGTTCGAGGTGCCAGCCCCAAAAGAACAAATATTTTGCTTGATGGGGTTGGCAGCTCCATAATTAATAGAAGCATAAAATTAGTCATGCAACTTGGGAAGATCAAGAACACACAAACAAGTAATGAACAGATGCTCGGAGCAGTGATGTAATAGCTAGCATCAGAAAATGTAGGGTAAAACGAACAAAAAGCAGCGGAACCACATGCTAGTTTGCTGATGTGTAATTAAGCATAGAGAACATTAAGCAGTCTGATGGAACCAACAGGTGGCATCAGAACAAAACTAAAGCATATTAACTATATGTGCACTGGTATGTAATTTAGCACATGTAACATGTTCACTGCCAGAAGTATGGCCCTACAGGTGCAAGCAGAATAACGCATCTCATGAAAAACTGAATGATGCCCTGAAGAAATTCAAAGGTGCGGTGCTTATGCTAGGAAAGTGAATGTAGGCGCCGGCCGTTGGATAATAGTACCTGATTCTCAGCGGCATATGGGTATCGTTGTCATACTTGATAGCTAAGGATCGTCGATGGTGCTCGTGTTGCGGTTGAGTTTGGGCCGGCTGTCGCCGTCGCTGAAGCGGCTCCGGTTCTACGGTTGCGGCGCCTGTCGACATACAAGAAAGCTCATCTGTGGTAAGTGAACAGTTGCACGATAAAGAGAAAAACCGAAGGAGTACAAATTGAAGTAACCTGATGAGGCTGCGGCGTCGGTAAAGCAGGGCCGGTGGAGTTGAATATGGCGTCCGTGGAGCGGGTCCGGTGCAGTGGACGAAGGCTTCGGCGGGCGCGTTGTACAGTGCTTTCGGTGACACGAATCTGTTGTTGCGGACGAGGGCTTGTATGAAGGGCCAGCGAAGGGGCGGATGAGGGAGTCAGTGAAGGGCCTACGCTGTGGTGGACGAGGGCACCGGTTAAGCAGATCCGGTGCGGTGGACCATGATGGCGGTCAAGGAGATCTGGAGCGGTGGACAAGCTAGTCGTTGAAGCGGCTCCGGTGAAGTGGTGAGTTGGCAGTTGGGGGTTCCAAGGTGCGGAAGGTAGATCCGGCGGGGTGTGAGGTCCACCGCTGCGGCGGAGGACTAGATTCGGCGGCTTGCCGTGGTTGCGGGGGGGGGGGTCGGGGAGGGGAAGGGGAGGGGCTCTGGGGAAGAATGTTGGGGGCAAAGAGGGGAAAACAATGGAGCTACCAAAGCAGCCCTTTTCCGTTCATGTGGCAGGGGTAAAACAGGAATACCGTAGGGCTAAACTTTCGGGCGCGTGATATTTCGATGTGAGCGGGAAGTTTGAAAGCTTTTGGCACCTAAAATTATAAGTATTCTGCTCTCGTACGGCCGACTATGATATCATGGCCGACAATTTGTTTGTTTTGCACGCAAAAAAAATGTGCAAGTTTTGAAAATCAGTGTCTCCAACTCAAAACTTAGATTGTCCATTCAATTCAAATATGGATCATTGAGCTACTACAAGCAAATACCATCATACGGTCCAATTCAAATGAAATTCCAAATGTGTTTATCCTAAACATGATGACAAAAGCAAAAATGTGTATGTGTATGAATAAAGTGAATGATTATAAAGTTTGAACATGCCCGTATGTGTATATCTCTAGGTTTGATATATGAATTTGAAATCATGTACCTCTGTTTAAATGAATTACAAAAGCTAATGATGGAGTCGAATTCCAAAATTCCAATCTTAGGTTTGTAATTCTGGTACATCAAGGTATATCACGCATGTTCAAAAGTATCGTTATCTCATAGTACAAACTGTGAAACAAATTGATCAACCATGAGTGCACAATATCTCAATTACGCTAAAGTCCCTCAAATATAGACACCTCACTCTTTATCTGAAGTCACCCCCACCACCACCACCACACACACACACACATAGAGAAGTCGTTCTCTCCCCCATACACCAACACACGAGCACATTAACACCCCTCTCTCTTGTAAAGTCCGGACCCCAACATAGGTCTCTATAACTTTGTCTCTCGGACATGCACACATCTCTTCCCTCACTCTCTAGGTCTCGTGCTATCTCTCTTACCCAAGCACATGCACTATGTAGAGTGTATATTTCCCATACACACAAAACGTCGCCCCCAAACGTCTATCTCCCTTGTTATGTGGTTCTCGCGCACTCACCTCACACACCACCCCCACTGCAAACAAGCACACTTTGTCTCCTTGTGCACCACTCTCCTCTTTCTATCTCTCCCACATGCGGACCTGCCCCAGCTCCTTCCCTGTATACATATATGTCGTGACTCTTTGCATAGCTCCCTAATGTATAATCGTTCTCGATTTCGCACATTGTTCTCTACACCATCTATTCTAGATCTCTCATGAAGTCCCTATCACACACACGATGACTCGCTTCCCTTGCATCTCCATTCATAGGCCAATTTCGGACAACATCAACATTGTCTCCCTATCTATACGCCATTTATGGACACAAACGACCCCTCTCGCCCCCTCTCTTCCTCTCTCTCTCTCTCTCTCTCTCTCTCTCCCCGTCGCTAGTTCTCTCTTTCTCTCGCTCTCACACCCCTCTCCCACACACACACTCGATGTCTCTTCCAAATAGTCTGCTCCCCCCACCCGCACCCGTGCTATCTCGCTACTACACATGTCACACCATTCCCCCTTCCCTTATACTAGGTTTACATCATCAGTGGTCTCTCTACTCCACATACACTCTCTCCCTGTCACACACAAACGCGTGCACAAACACACACAGACACGCACAAACACCCATTTATCTGGATCCTCATCTCTCCCCATGTCCGCATGTGTATCTCACACACTCACTCTCTAATTATGTATATGTGTCTCCATGTTACACAACACAAAGCCCCATGTACATGTCTCTCTCTATCCTCCACACACATAGACACAAAGAATCTGTTATCATTGCCTCAGTCTCTAACATATCGCACACGCACTCTCTCTCTCTCTCTCACAAACACGCTCAACAAGGGTTTCCCCGTGAATAACTTACCGTCTACTCATCAACAGTCGTGGCAGTACGGCGAACACGAGACATGAAAAAGAATAAATCTACACGTGCTTAGACCACCTAGTATGACTACTAGGACTAGAGCAAGCCAAAAAGCGCGCCGCCGTCACGCCCTCCTTGTCAGCGACAGGAAAATCTTTGTTTTACACAGTTGAGAAGTCATTATGCTAAGGCCCCACATGCCGAGGCGTTGAATAGAATGTAGATGCTAGTTTACAGAAGCAAGTATCAATAATACGTTTGTATCTCCATACTTATATTTCTTCTTTTATAGAAAACCGAGTTGGTGATGATGGTACGTGTGCCATCTTGCAATATAGACTGTCCGATCTATATCTGACGGATGGAAATTAAACTAAAAGATACCCGCACCCCTCTCCACATTTGCAGACAAGGCCTTCCCTCGTTCATCCTTATCTCCAACAAACCTCATTGTTGAGCAATTAAGAAAGGAAGCCTCTGGAACAAACTGGCCTGGTGGCCGCTGCCGGCGTCGTCAATCCCCATGCCTCCGCTCAGTCCGACCACCAACCACCACCACACCCCACTCCTCTTCACCTTATCTCATATTTCTCGAGATATCATTTGTTTTTACACATGGGATTAATCCCGCAAGGGTCAATCACAACAAGTGTTTTTATAAAAAAATGCATCTTGATGTTCTGTGCAATGCATGAATCTTGCTAGTACTCCTACACAAGACTAAGTTGGTGATGCTGGTGTGTCTGCCATCCGTCGTTTCTGACCATTAGATCTACATCTAACGATTGTGAGGTAAGTTGTTGCCTTTTCTCACCAACATCCCACTTGTCTACCAATTTGCAGAAAAACCCATAATTAGTATCTTAAAACCAACCACATCCCTCCCTGACCTCACCAAAACAGCCCAAGGAATATATTATAATTGAAACATAATATATCTCTAGTGACATATGTATATCAAAATTAGGGTGTTTTGTACCAAGTTTGTGAATAAGTATTATTCTAATTATGATTCGTTGCAACGGACATGAACATTGCTAGTATTTCCAACCATGCATTTTTTCCTAGTATTCCATAGTTTCGAGTTTTCCATCAAGATATTAGTCACTCATGGTTGATATTTACTTTCAATCATGTACACATATGCACTATGTAACTAGCCTTGCTTAATGGCTACCAAATCTTAACTTTCACTCCTACTTACAATATGTAGAGTATTTAACAAAAAAGTACCACTTTCAACCAGCCCTAAGAAGAATCTATTGTACAAAAAATAGCAAAAACATACCCAAAATTTCTTAATCCATGCAGAAAACTACTACCTAGTACTCCTACCGATTAGGTTCGTTTAAACCCATTTATGACTGGGTTGGCCCACACGTTCGTGCTGACGAGGCAGCTTAAACCAACACATTTTGTTTGACCGTTGACACGAGGGACCCACATCTGACCTTCTATCTGTTATTCCCCCTCAAATCATTATTTTTCCTGAACATTACTTCAAACAGTACTGATGTGTGTTCGTCGGTGGCGCGGTGATGAGCGAGTTGGCCGCCGCTCCGCCGGACGGGCCGGACGCCACGCTGGCCTCCGCACGGGTTGGCAAGCTGGCCCGAGCGTGACTCACGAGCGAGCAAGCCGCCGCGCTGGCCTTCACTCGAGCCAGATGGCTGGCCTGAGCGCGGCGCGCGTGAGCAAGCCGCCACGTTGCCGTGTCAATCTAGCTAGCAAACCTTGCAGACAAGCAGCTGGACGGAGCTATCTTGGCTAGCTAGCGGCCACGAGCGCCAGACGGAGCTGGCATCCGGGCTGCCGCAACATGGTCTCCGCACCGCCGGCGGTTTTGACCTTGCCTTCTGCCAGCGGCGGTAGCTGTGTCCCATGGCCGAGGATGACTAGGTGGATGCGCCGGAGGTAGGAGGTCACTCGAGGATTTTGGTTGGTAAGAGCATGTATAATGGTTGATAATGTAGTCTTATCTTAAGTCTGCCACGTATGCAAGTGGTAGTAGTTTCTTGGCATTTTAGTGGTTTCTTGCATTATTAGGGGTTTCTTGTAAGGAACAATGTATGTACTACTAGCGACAAATGGCGATTCTAGGTTGCGTTGTACTCCAATGAGTACTACTAGTGGTCGCGGGAGTGTATACTTCATTTTGTGGGTTCGATCCCGGCCGAACGCACGGCGGCCATTTAAAAAAAATAGTACTACTACACTTCGCTGCGAGCCAATATTTTACACGGGTAGTTTGAGTTTTGAAGTCAAACGGACGAGCGGCCCCACAATCTGGGTGCACTGGACAACCTAGCCACGTCAACGGGTTTTCCTTCCCAGCATCCCGTGGCTCGCGTGCTTGCCCTAGCTGCACCTCGCTTGCAGCTTCCTCATCAGCTAGTAGCATATTTAAACTAGCGCCTCCCAATTAAGCCCTAGGAGCCGAAAAAGCCAGGCGGGGCATTGGGAACTGTGCAATATGGCTCTGTAGCTTGTGGCGTTGCACGCATGGACTTCACTCCATTATCGGCTCTACTATAAAAGAAATTCCTCTTGACGTGTTTTTTTGGAAACGGAGGCAAAAGCTTTGCTTCATCTCATTCATAAATAAGGAACTACTAACAAAGTTCGACGAGATCCATTACACCTCCACAAATGGAAGTGAAAAGCCTAGTCTCGCTGTATCAAATAACTCAAATGTTCTGCCCCCACAGACCGCAGTAACCGTCGCTGATAAACAGGCTGCTAGTGTGTGCGTGAGAGGAGCGGCTGAGTAGGCCAGCTACTCCTACGTGAGAGGAGCGGCTGAATATAGCACCGAGAGTACCAACTAGGCCACTATGCAGGTGTACTTCCCCTGCATTGATAGTACAACAATGGTTCTAGAGAACAGTAGTACCCGCCACTTCCAACTGTAGCTCCTTGGCCCTGAGATTCAAGAGTTCAAAACTGGTGCACTATACTAGACTAGACTAGAAGTACAGTACATCACACTACTAGTTGAGAAAAGTAGTACTGGTAGTGCTACAGTACGAGTACGTACTCCTCTGTCACATAATGTAAGACGTTTTTTGACACTAGTTGGCGTGTCCAAAAAATGGCAAAAACATACCCCAAATTTCTTAATCCACGCCAAAAACTACTACCTAGTGCCAAAAATTTCT
This sequence comes from Triticum aestivum, assembly GCF_018294505.1. NCBI lineage: Eukaryota > Viridiplantae > Streptophyta > Magnoliopsida > Poales > Poaceae > Triticum > Triticum aestivum. Next base: position 168,996,605 of record NC_057807.1, on the reverse strand, counting down.
TACTAGTGCTATTATTTACAGTATAATGCAATCCCATAACGTTCCATAATGCTAATACTAGTAGTAAATAATAGCCTCACCCCTTCGCTGAGGAACGATCTACAGTTGGAAGGGACGAGGCCCTGCGGTTACTACGCTCTTATCTCCTCCTCACTAGTTCCCCTCCCCCCGAAGAGAAGGCAGTTCGTCGCTGCTCCCATGGATTCGCCAGGCGGTTCTCCTCCTCGTCGGGGCTGGGAGACCTTGGACGACGATCCTCTGGGAGAAATCGCACGCCGCTCCAACATCCTCACCGCCGCAAGACTCGGTGCTTCCTGCACCAACATTTTCAAGATGCTGCTTAAACAGGCTTGGGAAAAGGCCATGCTTGTTGGTCTTCCATGCGTCCTCGAGGAGAAGGTTCTTCTATGGGACAATCCTTTGAACAAGCCACCGCTCCGTGGCCATGGTTGCACGTTGACTCCGGTAGAGTTTCCGACATTGAGAGGTAGTCGGATTTTGTCCGATGAGCAGTTTAGTAATGGAGTTTGATCATGTAGTACTTAGTTATTCCATTTCCATCACGTAATTTCTCCACTGCCCACCGTCTTATATATAGGTCTGGGTCGGTGCCAATGAAGATTGGCTTGCATACCTCCGGCCGGATACCACCATCATTTTGCACAACATCCACAGCAGTGCGGCTATTCCGGTAGACCCCTTCTCCACCATTGGGATCGGCCTTCCGGACTGGCTGGGCTTGAATACGTATGATGATGCCTACATGAGATTGAAGAAGATAGCAATTGCGGACCCACCGACAAAGCGATGCGGCTACGACGATTACTATCTCATCGCGGTGTTCGACATAAGGATTGCCATCAATGCAAGACGCAGTAACGGCAGAGGCTGGCGCATGTTGGCGGCGGCAGATTTGTACCCCTACATGTTCGAAGACGCGGTGCGCCATCTAGGACGCATCTTCGCGGTGACAAGCCAGGGGACTTGTTTCATCTGGTTGCCATCCTACGGTACAGGAGATTACAAACAGAATGCACAAACCATCATTTGCATCCCTAACGGTACTCCATTATTTTGCAGGGACCAGTCATCCCCCGATCAAAATAAGATCGCCGATCCTGGATGTGCATTTGTATCCGCGATTCGGTCTAACCTGGAACCTTGTAGCTGACTTTGGCATATTGGGATCAACTATCTTAGCAGTCGTTACCCATGGTACCACTGATGTGCAACATGGTCACACAATCTACCACGATCGGACCGTCACCATCTACCCAGGTATTCCATTTTTAACCCTCTCGTCTTCTCTTTCATTGTTGTACTAGTAGTATACTTAGTACTACTAGTAGGAGTACTTTTTACCTTGGAGGACGCATATAGCTAGCTAGGCCCTTGAAGACTTGAACCCACTAACTGCCACCATTTTTGTTTTTCCATGTCTTACTATCTCATCCATGTAGCCAAGAGTGGCTATATATAATAAGCCGGTTATTTTACTTCCTCTATACCGGAGTAGTACTATTTGCTGCACAGTATTACTGACCGCCATATTTGAGCACAACATTATTATGCATGGACCTTGAATATGTACGTCACCATGTGTCCAGATCTGGGATGCCGCGTGTACCAGATGAACGGCGCCGAGTTCAACCCCTGTGATGCTACGTGGGTGCCGAGGAACACTCTTGGAGAGTACTCGCTTTTCATCGGGGACAACTACCCCATTGTGAAGCGGATGCCACCTTCTGTGCACGACATGGAAGGCCTGCCGTTCATGAAGCATGGTTGTGTCTTCAGTGCGCGCCGCCGGATGAACGACATGCTGGGACACGCTATCCCTGATTTATGCCGCTTCAGCTTGGACGAGTCTCCATCGTGTGGAACCAGACTAGAAAGATGCGACAATGATTCCCGTTGCCCACTGCTATGGATCGTGCCATCCATGAAGAACACCTGGGACTGGAACCTAGAGTAGGACATGCATGTAGCCCATCTATAACGTGTAAGTGGAGTATGGTAATTGTGAACGGTAGCGCTGTGAATATATGTAGACTAGTCGTGCACAAATTTATCACATGAATTAGAGATGAACTTGTGTGGCATACTGGCATTTGTCCTTTAGAATTTATTACTAGTAAATGTGTTATGTGTACGTGCAACTTGTGTGGTTGTTGCACGGGCTCCAACACGCTCTTTGAGAAAAAAAGGTGGCACAACTTTGGATATACGTGACGTGGCGGCATCATACAGTAGCATCGTTCGCTATAGTTGTAGTACACTCCTACTAGGACGACAACTCCTATAAAACCTTGCGCTTGGCTCTTTGCCTCTTTGGGAGGTTCAACAGTTCGTACTTGTGTGAACCTTGCACTTGCCTCTTTGCCTCTTCGGAAGGTCCAACAATGATGACACTACAATACAATATGCTTCTGGCAATCTGACACCGATTGAACTGCTGCACGTCCACCGCGAGGGCGAGGGCGAGGGCGAGGGAGAGGAAGAGGGAGAGGGCGCTGTAGTCAAAACCCTCTCCTTGTCCTGCGAACCACCGCGCGCGTGGGCGAGGGAGAGGCGTAGTAAGCAAGCTTCTCCTCGTTGACGGGACACATCAAAGCAGTACTAGTACTATTAGTAGTCCATACTGCGTCCTTTCCAATTAATATGGCTTAATTTGAAACGAGAAAAATACACTGGCGGTCAACGTATGTAACAATATGCTCTCTACGGTCACTATATATAGTTTTGCGTCGATTATACGATCACTAGCTCATCGTAGAGCACCGTGTTGCACCCTACTTACCGGCCACATAGTCGACGTGGCACTTTGTTGACTGGTTAAATTGTCACCTGGTTTCTGGGTCCCACCTGTTAGTTGGCAGAGCAAAGAAATCAGTTAAACAAAACTTTATGCAGGCGCGACACGAGTCCAACCCTTGCGCCCGAATCGCCCTGGCTGTGTATGTGAGTGCATGCACGTGTCCTCCCTCGGTCTTCCAACAAAGATTATACATCGGCTATAAAACAAAGAAAGTAGTAGTACATGATGTACATCTACACTTCCAATACATTTAGCCTTTAATCTAAATCGATATTGATTGACTAATGCACCAACTTGTGCTGTAGGTATAGGCTACATGTCTATCCTTAATTACAGCATGCAACGGCCTTCATTTAATCTTCTTATCTCAATGGTCGCATGCACACATAAGTCTGCTACTTTTGGGCGTTAATTATACCCTGGTCAATGTGTAAATCTCTAAATGTACAGTCTTTCACGGACGTAGGGAGTAGGTTGAGCACTTGAGCGTGAGCGTGTGTGTTGCGTCATGTGCTGTGTGCCGCATGGGTGCGTGAGTGTTGCGTGCGTCCATGTGGAGTACGTGTGAGTGTTGCATGCTGCATGCATGCATGCATGCATGCGGCTTACTCCCTCCCATTGACATGTTCATATTTCAAGCTTCCTCTGTTCCCTCCATATGGTGATACTCCCTCTGTTCCCAAATAGTACGGAGTAAAAGCCTCCCTCTGTTCCCAAATACGGAGTATTTGTCTTTCTACAGATTTCAACAAGTGACTAGGTATGGAGCAAAATTAGTGAAGTGAGCGTAGAGGCATAGGGATACTGTAGAAAGGAAGTCCTCGCGATCCATCATTCCCCATCTCGGTCAGAGAGAACTATTCAACTAGTCTTCGCAGTGAAGTGACAATACACGCTGCAGCAGATGGGACACGTAATTAATAAGTTGAACCAGCATGTTGGTGTTACTAAATCAGCCTTACGCAGTACTGCCATCATGTTTGCCAGTAGAGCACGCTTCCGCAAATACGCCTACGCACCTCTGTCCTCCATTAACTGACATATGGGCCCTCTTGTAGTAGACCCACATGTCATTGGTGTAACTATTTACACTCCGAAGGACGGTGCCTATATCCTGGTAGTAGTACTAGTAGAATTGAGATTTAATGCATTTTCTTCCCCGTCTTCCACTCTTCTTCCTCCTCTATTCTTCTTCCTCCTCTCTTCCCCATCGTCGGCCGCACACCATTTACCCCCACTCGCTACTCGCCCGCCCGCGCCATCTTCCTTGGTAGCTCGCGCGTACCATATCCCCCCGCTCACCGCTCAGCCACACGAGGAGAAGCTTCTTCGCTCGCCCGCCCGAATCCACTTCCCCGCTGGCTCGCAGGCACCGAAAACCCTAAAGGCAGAACCCACTAACACGCAGAGCCACGATTGGAATTCCCTCCCCGATGTTCTCTTGGAGCAGATCTGTAGTCGTATGGACCTACTCAGCACCGTCCGTCTCGCCGCATGCTCGGTGTCTTTGTACCGTCCACTTGATGAGGACATCAATACCATTGTTACACCCACAGCCCCTACTGCTACATATACTGGACCAATTACTAGAGCACGCGCCCGCCAATTAAATTACCAGGTACTTTCGTTTCTTGGTAATGATTCTAATGTTCATGAGAATATGATGCTGCCTAAATTGGATACATTTGTTTTGCTTACAAATGAAGGGCCTTGCTTGGAGAAGGATGGACATTGGAGCACGAACAAGCATGGAGATGATGGCATGCGCAAGGGGAACAAGAACAGAGTTACAAGTGATGATTTTAGGACTTTGAAGCCACCATAATGGGTGCATGAAGCCTTGGACGAAATATACAAGATGCCACTTCATAAATTTCGTCCCGAGGCTATTCTAGGTGTTGCGTCACCTTATTATTGGTCCAGGCCCATGTAATTTTGAAATACATAAGTATAGGCTATTTTTAGAGTCCGTATGTGTGGGGAAACAAGAGATAGGGTTGATTTCGGACCCCTCCACCAAGGGCCACGAAATTCCCCCCTCTTCCTCCATATATACAGCCCCTAGGGCACCGTTTAGACTTTGGGTTTTGTTTAGATTAAAGTTCATCATAGCTGCAACTTCGCGTGCTTCATTTGTGTTCAACGACCAGACAAAGGTGTCACAAAACCCCGCCTTGATCAATAAAGCTTTCCTCTTATATTCGCAATATCCAGATTGCAATCTTAGTTTCTTGCTTGTTCTTCGTTTGCCTGCAGGAAACAGACCTTCATGGTCAGGTTGATCGTGCTCCAGCGTGGTCAATAACCTCTTGGAGTTGGTTTAGCGATTGCTAAGGCGCGACGTCCTCGCACGTTCGTAGTCGGATCGTCAAAGTCGACTTCCTCCAAAACGATAGCCACCATCTCATCGAAAGACGGGACACCTTTGCCTCTATCAAGTGGTATCAGAGCCAGGTTGGTCGGTGAGATTTTACAGTTTTTTGTAGTTTAGATCGAGTCTGTTCTTCATACCTATAGTCCACGAAAAAGCCACACAAAAAAAATTAGGGTTAGTTCATCATATCCGAACCAGTCTGAGCCATTGCATAATCTTTTCTGTATTTGCGTTGTTGAATTTGCGGTTGCATCGTCATGTCTAGTTGCTGGTCTTAGTGTCTAGTCCTTTAGAGTTTCGAGTTCTATTCACAAGTTGTCACGCTGCCGCCGCATCATCATCATTTGGTATCAGAGCACTTTAGAACTCGAAACTCTATCACCACTTGTCTGCAACCGGCCGGCTCTTTTCAAGACACCCTGCTTGCTGATGCCCGATCCTCGCAGGTGGCCCAGACACCGACTTGACGATCCTACGGAGGTTGCCGTGGTGCCCCTAGACATGCTACCACTACCCGTCCACCTGTCCTTCATGCACGGCCACTATTGGGCGGGCATGAAGGCCAACTGGATCATCCTCATCCACCACACTGGTAGTCCGTGGCGCCTCGTGGATATCTACACCCAGCAAGAGATCACCCTCCCATCGTTGGATACCGCCGACATCGAGCCTCGCGGCCCGCCGGACACTCCTGCCTACTACACACGAGACGCGTCAAGATTTTGGCTCGACCTCTATTTGCAGAAAGTTGTAATCTGCGAAGTGCCCACACCATCAGAAGACTACATGGATTACAAGCTCATTGCCTTGTTCAACATGGGATTAGTCTATCTGGAATCCGGTCGCCATACATGGTTATGGCTCATCATTAATCCTGTTGAGGCAACATTACTGTCTAATGCAATAGTGCACGATGGCATCGTTTACGCGGTCGACGCACAGATTGGCTGCCTATACTGGTGGAATCTATCTTCATGTAATTGTTCTACCTCATCTCATCTTTACCTTATGAATACGACTACCTGTTCATTTGTTACAAATTTAGAATGCATAGCATGTCTATAACCACATCATTGCTATATGTTCCTCTCATTTCCTAGATTTTTATGACCACACATGTTATTGTTAGAGTTGATATGAGAACAATTGGCATCTAATGATTGTTAGAATACATATTATGAGCATAACATCATGATTTCTATATGTTACTCTCGTTTACAAGATTTTTATAACAACGCATGTTATTGCTTAGAGTTGATATGGGAATAGTAGTAGTAAGTGCTATGGTAGAATATGAGTAGGCGCTGTCATAGCTGTTTTCCTATCATTATTACATGATGTTAGAACCATGATATGTTGCTAGAATATGAAAGCCATTGGCTTATTTTTTTAACTTGGGGTATGATTATGACCACGGCATTGCAATTCTCTGTCTATGATATGTGTCACTGTTATAATCATCTTAATTCCACACATACTCTGAACATGATTGTTTATTTTTGTCCTTTTGGTCTCCAATTTGAATTGTTGCAGCAGACGCAAATGCGTTTGCCTTCATGATTCCAGGACCTGGAATCATACCAGCCGATGGGTGCTGGTTTATCACTCGTTCAGCTGACGGCGGTCATTTGATGCTCATTCGCACGTACCAAATTGACCAAACCATTACATCAAACCACATGCAGTACAGTGCATGGGACGTTCGTGACATTGATGGCTATGGCTGCTTCGTGTTCGAGAAAGATCCCAGCTCCGTTGGGCCAGGCGTATTCAACTGGAGGCGGGTTTACAGCCTCGACAACAACTCCTTGTTCCTCGGGCTCAATTATCCGATCATCCAACCAATCATCGATCATACACCGGCGATGATTACCATGCTATGCAACTTCCATTCGCGAGGGGGGCTGTGTTTACACATCATACCATGGGTTTCATGAATCACCATATCCAGAGATTCGTCGACACAGCTTGTTTCCAGGTAATCTTCAGTGTGTGAAAGGCATCAAGCTTCCATGCGATGGATGGCTTTTCCAAACCCGACATGCAGCGATGTGGTTCATGCCAACAACAAATATGCACAACTTGATTCGTGCTAATATCTAGACTGAGCCATGTATTCTGCTGCTGTAGCACGACCCTCTTTTGTTGGATATTATGTACTGTTGTTAGTTTGAAGCACTCCTCTGGTTTGAAGGACAGATACCTTCCTAGGGGCAAGTGCATCCTAACTCACCTGCGTAGGATGTACTGATAATGATGATGGAGATACTGTGGATATAAAGCTGAATCATTTGTTTCGAAACAAATTCTCAGGAACCTAATTTTTATTTGATGGGTAGCATAAGCACCTGCCGTTCGAATTCCTAGTTCTGCAATTTTTTCGAAACAAGTGCATGCACTTATTATCATGATAAAAAAACAATATCCATGCTGCATCCCAGTTATTAGTCTGTGCTTGCAGAATTCTCTCGTTTATTGAGCACGTATATTGTTTTTTCAGGTCGAGCAAGTTTCAACTGGGTTGTAGACTGCCCAGGGTTGGTTTTGTTTTTAACAGGCCCAGCCCATGACGACAACGGGGCACAAAGATCCAGCAGGTATCTACTGGCCTCTGGCTCGCCAGCGTTAGTTATATTTTGTTTTACAACATCCGCAGGCAGTTTTTTACTGAATCAAACACATAGCCCAGTTCTATTTTCCTCTTGAAACGCACGTCCTACATCCGTTTTCTAATCTCTACCTATAGTTTTACTAGTTCATATACACATGTCATTATATTGAAAACGCATAAAATTCCCTTTTCATATTTACATCCTTATTTTTGTTGTTTTTTCCCACCCAACGCTGATTTTTTTACCACTGGTTTTCCCTTAAACCAACTCAATTGTCCCACGTCTTATTTGCTTACAAAAACAAAACGATTTTTTGGCAAATCAATAAGTTCTTAAAAAATGTTTATCATTTCGGGATTACAACAGTTTGGACTCCACCGAAATATGCAAAATAAGGTTGAACTTTTTGACCGTGGTCCTGGGCAGAAAATGGGCTGTAATAAATTACTTAAGAATTAGCAAATGGGCTACAAATTATAAAAAATAGCAAATGGGCTGCAAATTATAAAAAATAGCAAATGGGCTTTATGTTGTCCGCCACAGATTTGGAGGCTGACTTGTGGGCCTACTAAGTTCATGCGTACACAAGGTTTCTTAAAAAAGAAACTTAGTCAACAATCAACTCTACCAGCGTCAGACCATTAGATCTCAATCTAACGGCAATCGTGCTTCTTCAGTCTCTGATCTTCCTGCCCCAGCCGCCCAAACCAGCACCGTCGGAACTGCCTGCTCCCGCCTCCCGTGGCCGGCAGTGCTGCTGGGCAGGCCTCACGGCCCCATCATACTCGCATCCCTGGCCTGTCTATCCCTCTAGTCACCCACATATCCTGTTATTTTCCGGCGACGGCAGCCGAACCAGTCAACCCTCGTGCTCTCCACCGCATGGGCAGCCACTGCCGTGTCTTCGCCGGCTCCGTGTCGTTCCCTTCGTAGGCCTCGCCGTCGTCCACCGCCCTGGTGCTCTCGGCGCGGCGTGGTCAACGTTGTCCATTCAATGGTCGTAGTGCTTCTTCAACCTCTGGTCTTCTTGCCCCAGCCGCCCAAAGCTGCGCCGGTCGTGTCGCATGCTCCTGCCTCCTGTGGCCGGCTGTGCTGCCGCGGAGGCCTCACCATCCCCATACTACTCCCACCGCTGGCCAGGCCATCCCTCCACTCACCCACTCCCCCTGTTATTCTGCGGTGACGGCAGCCTCACACCGCAGCCGAACCAGTGAACCCTCGTACTCGTCTCCGCGTGGGCATCCACTGCCGCGTCTTCCCCGGCTCTGCGTCATCCCCTTCCTAGGCCTCGCCATCTTCCAGCGCCCTGGTGCTCTCGGTGCGGCGTGGTCAATGTGGTCAACGACCGACTTCCATCGGGAGAGTATTGTACGTGGAGAGGCTGACAGCTGGGTCCACGGCAGCCGCAAGGAAGTGCCTCCTTATTAGGATCAAAATAATTATTCCTCCACCTGACAGCAGGGACCCACCGGACGGGCCACCAGTATTTCGCGGAAAAAACGTTTCCCTCCTGACTGCTGTGACCCACCAGACGGGCCACCGTATTTCGCAAAAAAAAACCGTTTGCCCCTGACTGCTAGGACCCACCGGACGTACCACCGTCTTTCCCGAAAAAACGTCCCCCCCGCTGTCTGCTTGGACCCACCGGAAGTGCCCCCTCATTACGCACAAAAAAATGAATACTCCCCCTGCTAGCTGGGATCCACCATGGTGGGAGGCTGACTTGTGGGCCTACTAAGTTGACAGGGACAGAGGGCTTTGTCAACTTAGTCAATATGAACGATTCTAGCTCTAGTGACCGTACGATGTCCATCCAATGGCCGTCGTGCTTCTTCAATCTCTGCTCTTCCTGCTCCAGCTGCTCAAACAAGCGCCGGCGGGACTGCCTGCTCCCTCCTCCCCGCGGCCGGCTGTGCTGCCGCACAGGTCTCACCATCCCATCGTACTCCCATCGCTGGCCTAGCCATCCATCTACTCACCCACACAGCCACACCTGCTGTTATTCTCCGGCGAGGCAGATGAACCAGTAAACCCTCGTACAGTCGTAGTCCCCTCTGCGTGGGAAACAACTGCCGAGTCTTCCCTACCTCTGTGTCGTTCCCTTCCTAGGTGTCACATCCCTAATTCTGGTCTGACCTATGCCAGCTTCCATGTGTGCATCATGTTTAAATTCAAATGAAATTTGAATTGAGGAATTTTCAAAGCCTCAGAAAACCCCTAAAAATAACCAACATTTAAATCTCATGAAATGAGTCCAAGAAAATGTTCGTGTTATTCTGTGAAAATATTGGCATGAGGTGAAATTCAAACCAATGTTTTTGGAGTCACAGAAATAATTTATTCGGGCCTTTGATTTAAATCAATAATATATTTGGGTTGAAATTATTTCTGTTATATAAGAAATAATGTCCAAATAATCCTAAACTGAAATGTTCCATGTTGGGTTTATTCCATACAGTGAGCATGAGCAGTTTGGTGATTTTTGAAAGTGCCTGGGTATTTCTAGAAAAGCCACAAACTTGAAGAAATAATAGAAAACAATACAAAATAGAGAAGAGAGAGAGAGAATTTTACCTGGGCCACTTACCTGGCCGGCCCAGCTAGCAGCCCACCTGCTGGCCCAGCCCAGCAGCCCTCCCCCTGTCGTCTTCCTCCTGCCAAGAGGACAGACAGGTGTGTGGCAAGCGCGCCGACGACGCCTTGCCACCTCCTGCTTCCCGCCGCTGCCCTGGTGCACCTGGAGATGCCACGACACCCCCCGGACCCTCTGCACCTCTCCCCTCTCTCGCTGGACCTCCTCCCCCTACTCTGCATCTTTTCGCGGCGCCACCGAATGCTGCCGTCGCCGCCGCTTGCTGCTGCCGCGGCCACCGCCTCCCCCTCGCTTCTCTGACCATCCCACGAGCTCCGCCTAGAACCCGAGCACCTCTCCGCCGACCCACGCAAGGCCGGAGGACCCCAAGACGATGTCGCGGCCTTTCTTCCCCATCCACGGCTGCCGGATGCTGCCGCCCGATTCGCCATCTCCGCCGCCTCCCCGAGCACGCCGACCCACTCTTCGACCTCATCGTGAGCCTCTGCGCCGAACCTCTCTCTCCCCGCGCTCTTTTGCTCTCTGTAGATCGTGGTTTTACCGGAGCCGAGAGCCGGCCGCCGCCGTTCTTGACGTTGTCGTAGCCAGAGCTAGCAAAGCTCATGCCCGAGCATGGCTACGTGCTCATCAGCTCCGCAGCAAGCTAACGCCGCCACCAGCTCGTCCTCTCGTGCACCATAGCGCTACGCCGCTCGAACCCGTAGCTCCGGCCGCCGCCGTTGACCCCGGCCTCCCTGTGCTCAGCTGCGTGCGCCCCTAGATGCGCGGGAGCACGGGCTCCCTCCTGGTGCCCTCAGCGTGCCCAGCCGCAGCCTGTAGCGCCGCCCCGACCAACTCCGGCGAGTTCCTGCCGCTGTTGTGGTCGTCGGCGTCACCTGCTGACGTGGCGCCGGTTAATTAGCGCTAATAACCCCGCTAAACACCCCCAGGGCCACTGCCATGTGGGCCCTAGTGCCTGCTTAGGTTAGTTTAATTTCCTGCTTCAATTAGTTCATAACCCAACGGGCCCCACGTGTCAGAGTTGACCAAGCTGACGTGTCTATTGACTGGGCCCACCTGTCAGCGTCACTAACCAGCCCCAATCACTGACCAGTGGACCCCACTGGCCAGGTTTGACCTGGAGGCGCCCAGTTGACCTTCTGACATCAGGGTGATGTCATGCTGACGCAATATGTATTTTCTGGATTTATTTTATTTCAGGAAATTCCAGAAAATGCCCTAAATTCTATAAATCATATAAATTCAACCGTAACTCCAAATGAAATAAATTATATATGAAAAATGATCAGAAAAATCCAATCTATCCATCTGTACTATTTTCATGCATGTTAGAAGAATTTTTGTTCACTGTTTAGGTCAAATCAATTAAATGGATCTGATTAATCACATATGGAGTTTGAATTTGAATCTTGTATTCAAACCAACTTCATTTAATTTGTTGCTAGTTGCATTAGCTCAAATCACAGCATATTGCCATGTCATGATCATGCATCATATTGTGCATTGCATTGATTGTGTTCTTCCTTGTTTGCCGGTGTTTGTCCCCTCTCGATAGACGTGGTTCTGACGATGAGATCGATGACACCGATGAAGAGATATACTATCTTCAGAAGTGCCAGGCAAGCAAAACCCCCTTGTTCATTCCGATACAATCCCATTCTCTCGCTCCTGCTCTATTTTACTACATTAGGACAACAACGATACAACTGTTACTTGTTGCAGTAGTTGAACCCCTTTATCCTCTGCATGACCTGTCATTGCCACAGTAAATAGATGAAACCCACTAGCATGAGTAGGAGTTGTTTGAGCCCTGATGTGCCTACTCATTCATGCTTGTTTGTCATGCCTGCTACTACTTAGAGTTGAGTCAGGTCTGATTCATCGGGGATGAATCAGAGGTGTGTGAACATGTCCTACTATGTGTGAGCTAAGTGTGTGAACACGATTTGGTAAAGGTAGCGGTGAGAGGCCATGTAGGAGTACATGGTGGGTTGTCTCATTGAAACCGTCCTCAGGAACTAAGTTCTATGTTTGTGATCCATGAACAGTTACTACCACACATTGGGCTCCGGGCAGTCCAAGCTCTCTCGGCTTATTAATCAACTTTATCTCTGTCCATGAGTTGCAACTAGTTTCTGGTGTTTGTAGGTAGTGTTAGTAGTCTACCAAGTGGCACCCGGTACAGGTGGGCTTGGGACAGACTAGGCACAGTGGCACGGTGTACCAAGTGGCACCCAGATGGTGGGCTTGGGAACCCTGCTCACATCGTTTGGGGTCGTGAGCGACACCCCGGCCGGATCTCCTTGCGGATGGAACCCGAATAGGCGATAAACCTGGACGAGAGACTTGTGTGGTTAGTCAGGTCGTGGCCGACTCCCTCGCCAGGCTTCCACTTGAAGGTTGCCAAGATACACGAGGTGTACATGGCGGCAAGTGACGAGAGCGTGTGTGAAGAAGTACACCCCTGCAGGGTTAATATGATCTATTAGAATAGCCGTGTCCGCGGTAAAGGACCTCTGGGTTGCCTGTACAGTTCATAGACAAGTGAAAGTGGATACTTTAAAATGCGCAAGACAAGCGTGAGTGCTATGGATGGCGTTCTCGTAGGGAGACGGGAGCGGATCCATAGTGGTGTATTGATATGGTGAATATGTGGACTCGTGTGCGCCACCTCAAAAGAGTTACTTGCAATCGTAGTTCAGGATAGCCACCGAGTCAAAGCTGGCTTGCTGCAGTTAAACCCCACCATCCCCTTTGTTGATAATGATGCATATGTAGTTAGTTCTGATGTAAGTCTTGCTGGGTACATTTGTACTCACGTTTGCCTATTTTACGTTTTTGCAGAGACTTCCGTCTCACTAGTAGTTCCGCGTGGACTTCGACGTTTAGTTTGTTACCTCAGCTACGATCTTGTGCCCTCGGCAGGATCTGGTAGATAGTCAGGCTTTTCAACCTTTTTCATTTATAGATGTCTGTACCCAGACATGTTAAGCTTCCGCTTGTGCTTTGACTTGTATGCTCTGAATGTTGGGTCATGAGACCCATGTTTGTAATATCTCGCTCCTCGGAGCCTATTGAATAAAATACTTGAGTTGTAGAGTCATGTTGTGATGCCATGTTGTATTTGCACATATCGAGCATATTGTGTGTATGTTATTGAAATGCTTGGTATGTGTGGGATCTGACTATCCAGTTGTTTATCCTTAGTAGCCTCCCTTACCAGGAAATGTCTCCTAGTGCTTCCACTGAGCCATGGTAGCTTGCTACTACTCCGGAACACTTAGGCCGGCCGACATGTGTCCTTCTTCGTTCCTGTGTCTGTCCCTTCGGGGAAATGTCACGTGATGAATACCGGAGTCCTGTTAGCCCGCTACAGCCCGGTTCACCAGGGTCCTGCTAGCCCAGTGCTACAGCCTGGATCCACTCGCTGATGACCAACATGTTCGATGCTGGGTCATGGATGCCTGTCCCTGTAAGTTTGTGCCACTTTGGGTTTACGACTATCCATGTCATCCCGGGCTCCTTATCATATGGATGCTAGCGACACTATCATATACGTGTGCTAAAGGCGCAAACGGTCCCGGGCAAAGGTAAGGCGACACCCGTGGGAATACCGTGCGTGAGGCCGCAAAGTGATATGAGGTGTTACATGCTAGATCGATGTGGCATTGAGTCTGGGTCCTGACAGCTTTGGTATTAGAGCTTGACTGCCTGTAGGACTCCCTATGCCCAGCTGTGTGCGCCCCTAGATGCATGGGAGCACGGGCTCCCTCCTAGTGCCCTTAGCGTGCCTAGCCGCAGCCTGTAGCGCCGCCCCGACCAACTCCGGCGAGTTCCCGCCACTTCTGTGGTCGCCGGCGTCACCTGCTGACGTGGCGCCGGTTAATTAGCGCTAATAACCCCGCTACACACCCCAGGGCCACTGCCATGTGGGCCCTAGTGCCTGCTTAGGTTAGTTTAATTTCCTGCTTAAATTAGTTCATAACCCAACGGGCCCCACGTGTCAGAGTTGACCAAGCTGACGTGTCTGTTGACCGGGCCCACCTGTCAGCGTCACTAACCAGCCCCAGTCACTGACCAGTGGACCCCACTGGTCAGGTTTGACCTGGAGGCGCCCAGTTGACCTGCTGACATTAGGGTGATGTCATGCTGATGCAATATGTATTTTCTGGATTTATTTTACTTCAGGAAATTCCGGAAAATGCCCTAAACTTCTAAAAATCATATAAATTCAACCGTAACTCCAAATGAAATAAATTATATATGAAAAATGATTAGAAAAATCCAATCTATCCATCCGTACCATTTTCATGCATGTTAGAAGAACTTTTGTTATCTTTTTAGGTCAAATAAATTAAATGGCATTTGATTAATCACATATGGAGTTTGAATTTGAATCTTGTATTCAAACCAACTTCATTTAATCTGTTGCTAGTTTCATTAGCTCAAATCACAGCATATTGCCATGTCATGATCATGCATCATATTGTGCATTGCATTGATTGTGTTCTTCCTTGTTTGCCGGTGTTTGTCCCCTCTCGATAGACGTGGTTCTGACGATGAGATCGATGACACCGATGAAGAGATATACTATCTTCAGAAGTGCCAGGCAAGCAAAACCCCCTTGTTCATTCCGATACAATCCCACTCTCTCGCTCCTGCTCTATTTTACTACATTAGGACAACAACGATACAACTGTTACTTGCTGCGGTAGTTGAACCCCTTTATCCTCTGCATGACCTGTCATTGCCACAGTAAATAGATGAAACCCACTAGCATGAGTAGGAGTTGTTTGAGCCCTGATGTGCCTACTCATTCATGCTTGTTTGTCATGCCTGCTACTACTTAGAGTTGAGTCAGGTCTGATTCATCGGGGATGAATCAGAGGTGTGTGAACATGTCCTAGTATGTGTGAGCTAAGTGTGTGAACACGATTTGGTAAAGGTAGCGGTGAGAGGCCATGTAGGAGTACATGGTGGGTTGTCTCATTGAAACCGTCCTCGGGAACTGAGTTCTGTGTTTGTGATCCATGAACAGTTACTACCACACGTTGGGCTCCGGGCACTCCAAGCTCTCTCAGCTTATTAATCAACTTGATCTCTGTCCAGGAGTTGCAACTAGTTTCTGCTGTTTGGAGGTAGTGTTAGTAGTCTACCAAGTGGCACCCGGTACAGGTGGGCTTGGGACAGACTAGGCACAGTGGCATGGTGTACCAAGTGGCACCCGGATGGTGGGCTTGGGAACCCTGCTCACATCGTTTGGGGCCGTGAGCGACACCCCGGCCGGATCTCCTTGCGGATGGAACCCGAATAGGCGATAAACCTGGACAAGAGACTTGTGTGGTTAGTCAGGTCGTGGCCGACTCCCTCGCCAGGCTTCCGCTTGAAGGTTGCCGAGATACACGAGGTGTACATGGCGGTAAGTGGCGAGAGCGTGTGTGAAGAAGTACACCCCTGCAGGGTTAATATGATCTATTCGAATAGCCGTGTCCGTGGTAAAGGACCTCTGGGTTGCCTGTACAGTTCATAGACAAGTGAAAGTGGATACTTTAAAATGCGCAAGACAAGCGTGAGTGCTATGGATGGCGTTCTCGTAGGGAGACGGGAGCGGATCCATAGTGGTGTATTGATATGGTGAATATGTGGACTCGTGTGCGCCACCACAAAAGAGTTACTTGCAGTCATAGTTCAGGATAGCCACCGAGTCAAAGTTGGCTTGCTGCAGTTAAACCCCACCATCCCCTTTGTTGATAATGATGCATATGTAGTTAGTTCTGATGTAAGTCTTGTTGGGTACATTTGTACTCACGTTTGCCTATTTTACGTTTTTGCACAGACTTCCGTCTCACTAGTAGTTCCGCGTGGACTTCGACGTTGAGCTTGTTACCTCAGCTACGATCTTGTGCCCTTGGCAGGATCTGGTAGATAGTCAGGCTTTTCAGCCTTTTTCATTTATAGATGTCTGTACCCAGACATGTTAAGCTTCTGCTTGTGCTTTGAGTTGTATGCTCTGAATGTTGGGTCATGAGACCCATGTTTGTAATATCTCGCTCCTCGGAGCCTATTGAATAAAATACTTTTGTTGTAGAGTCATGCTGTGATGCCATGTTGTATTTGCACATATCGAGCATATTGTGTGTATTTTATTGAAATGCTTGGTATGTGTGGGATCTGACTGTCTAGTTGTTTATCCTTAGTAGCCTCTCTTACCGGGAAATGTCTCCTAGTGCTTCCAGTGAGCCATGGTAGCTTGCTACTGCTCCGGAACACTTAGGCTGGCCGGCATGTGTCCTTCTTCGTTCCTGTGTCTGTCCCTTCGGGGAAATGTCATGTGATGAATACCGGAGTCCGGTTAGCCCGCTACAGCCCGGTTCACCGGAGTCCTGCTAGCCCAGTGCTACAGCCTCGATCCACTCGCTGATGACCGACATGTTCGATGCTGGGTCATGGATGCCTGTCCCTGTAAGTTTGTGCCACTTTGGGTTTACGACTAGCCATGTCAGCCCGGGCTCCTTATCATATGGATGCTAGCGACACTACCATATACGTGTGCCAAAGGCGCAAACGGTCCCGGGCAAAGGTAAGGCGACACCCGTGGGAATACAGTGCGTGAGGCCGCAAAGTGATATGAGGTGTTACATGCTAGATCGATGTGGCATGGAGTCAGGGTCCTGACACTAGGCCTCGCCGTCGTCCACCGCCCTGGTGCTCTCAGTGCGGCATGGTCAACGTGGTCAAGGAACGGCTTCCATCGGACGTGGACTGTACGTGGAGAGGCTGACAGCTGGGTCCACGGCCGCAGCAAGGAAGTGCCTCCTTATTACACGCAAAATAATTATTCCTCCACCTGACATCTGGGACCCACTGGAAGGGCCTCTGTATTTCGCGAAAAAAACGTGCCCCCAGCTGACATGTCGGACCCACCAGCTATCTTCGCACACAAGGAAGTGCCTCCTTATTACGCACAAAAAATGAATACTCCCCGTGCCAGCTGGAACCCAGCATAGTGGGAGGCTGACTTGTGGGCCTACCAAGTTGACGGGGACGGAGGGGTTTCTCAACTTAGTCAATATGAACGATTCTAGCTCCTGTTACCATATGATGTTCATCCAACGGCCGTAGTGCTTCTTCAACCTCTGGTCTTCTTGCTCCATCCGCCCAAACCAGCGCCGGTCGTGCCGCGTGCTCCTGCCTCCCGTGGCCGGCTGTGATGCCGCGGAGGCTTCACCGCCCCCTACTACTCCCACCGCTGTCCAGGCCGTCCCTCTACTCACCCACACCCCCTGTTATTCTGCAGCGACAGCAGCCTCACACCGCAGCCGAACCAGTGAACCCTCGTACTCCTCTTCTTGTGGGCATCCACTGCTGCGTCTTCCCCGGCTCCGAGTCGTCCCCTTCCAAGGCCTCGCCGTCGTCCACTGCCGTGGTGCTCTCGGCGCGCTGTGGTCAACATGGTCAAGGAACGACTTCCATCGGACGTGGACTGTACGTGGAGAGGCTGACAGCTGGGTCCACGGCCGCAGCAAGGAAGTGCCTCCTTATTATGCGCAAAATAATGATTCCTCCACCTGACAGCAGGGACCCACCGGACGGGCCACCATATTTCATGAAAAAAACATTTCCCCCTGACTGCTGGGACCCACCAGCTACATCTTCGCACGCAAGGAAGTGCGTCCGGGCAAAAAAAAAACGATTCGCCCCCCTGAGTGCTGGGACCCACGAGCTACATCTTCGCACGCAAGGAAGTGCGTCCGGGCAAAAAAAAATGATTCGCCCCCGTGACTGCTGGGACCCACCAGCTACATCTTCGCCACAAAGGAAGTGCGTCCGGGCAAAAAAAAAACGATTCGCCCCTCTGACTGTTGGGACCCACCAGCTACATTTTTGCACGCAAGGAAGTGCCTGACAATCGGGACCCACCTGGTCGAAGCATACGTAGCGCTGTCATTCTGGTCGCGAACATGTACATACATATATACTGGTGAATGTAGGGGCACGCATGTGTCGTAGTAGAGGCTCCCACGTAGCATGTACATGTACGTACAGTGGCCAGGGTGCAAGAAAGAAAATACGGCCACGTATGTGTACATACGGGCGGGGTCTCGAACGCCTACTCGCGCATACGTACAGCGAGGGCTCGTGTACATGGCTGGGTCGGAACGGAGAAACAGCGTCGTCGTCGTGTTCATGGGGAGCCAACTGGCTGGGTCGGAACGGAATGCGTGATCGTGTTCATCGGAAGGGCTTGGACGGAACAGGCGATGGAAATGAGGCCTGGCGTACCGCACAATGGAGGAAACGGCCCTGTGTTCGACCGGCCAGGTTTGAAACGGGATCCTGTTCATCGGGAGGGGTCTGGCGTACCGCACAACGGAGGAAACGGACCTCCTACGGTCGAAACGGGGGTCTTGTTGATCGGGAGGGGTGTGGCGTACCACAAAACGGAGGAAACAGACCTCCTACGGTCGAAACGGGGGTCCTGTGGATCGGGAGGGGTGTGGCGTACCGCAAAACGGACAAAACGGACTTGTGTTGGAGCGCTACTGTCAAAACGGGGGTCATGTTCATCGGGAGGGGTGTGGCATACCGCAAAACGAGACTCCACGGGATACTATTCATCTCCACCGTCGACCTCCTCCAGCCGCCACGGGCTACCGTCGACCTCATCCAGCCTCCACGGGCTCGTGTTCATCCATCCTCCACCGCGCGCTACTCCACTGGCTACTGTTCAACCACCCCTCCACGGGCACCCCTCCACTGTCTACTGTTCATCCATCCCTCCACACCACGGGGTCCTGTTCAACCACCCCTCCACGGCCACCCCTCCACCATCTACTGTTCATCCAGCCCTCCACACCATGGGGTCCTGTTCATCCAGAGGCAACACCACCGCTCATTGTTCATCCACCCCCCCCCCCGCAACGCTCACTGTTCATCCAAACAATCGGCTTCAGTTAGCAGCAGTAGCGAAGGAATCGCTCCATCGGGTTCAGTTAACAGCCATCGATCGATCGCTCGGGTTTAGTAACGCGTAGCCTGTAGTGCAATCGCTCAGGTTCAGTTAGAGCCCAACGCCTCGCTCGGGTTCAGTTAGAGCCAACGCCTCGCACACACACGCGTATGTGTACGAGAGAAATGCACATCGCTCGTCCCCCGACCTCCCACCATAACCGGCAAATCCCCAAAATTTTCCTCCCCCTCGCTTCTACCACTGTTTTTTCCATCATGGACGGCCCAAAGAATGTCATGCAGTTGCGTCTCCAGCCCGCCCTGGACGAAAAGCCCATTTTCTGTCATGATTTTTCGCATAGAAGTTGGAGCACACCACATCTATGATGATACCGGGTTCTGTCACAATTATCGTCATAGAAGTGTCATACGTATGACAGAAAAAAATTCGTTCGGCCCAAAATGTCACGGATGTGTCTTTTTTTGTAGTGCTTGATACTCAATATGTAAGTAGCTTTACTGAGGTCTTTCTTTTAAAGAACTCCTTTCAAATATTCCTTTATGCTTTCCAGAAAAATTCTACATCATTTCTGATCAACAATATGTTACTCACATATATTTATCAGAAAGGCGGTAGTGCTCCCACTCACTTTATTGTAAATACAGGCTTCACCGCAAGTATGTATAAAACTATATGCTTTGATCAACTTATCAAAGCATATATTCCAACTCTAAGATGCTTGCAGCAGTCCATAGATGGATCGCTGGAGCTTGCACATTTTGTTAGCACCTTTAGGATTGACAAAACCTTCTGGTTGCATCATATACAACTCTTCTTTAAGAAAACCATTAAGGAATGTAGTTTTGACATCCATTTGCCAGATTTCATAAAATGTGGCAATTTCTAACATGATTCGAACAGACTTAAGCATCGCTAAAGTTGAGAAAATCTCATTGTAGTCAACACCTTGAACTTGTCGAAAACCTTTCTGCGACAAGTTGAGCTTTGTAGATAGTAACACTACTATCAACGTCCATCTTCCTCTTAAAGATCCATTTATTTTCTATGGCTTGCCGATCATCAGGCAAGTCCACCAAAGTCCACACCTTGTTCTCATACTTGGATCCTATCTCAGATTTCATGGCCTCCAGCCATTTCGCTTAATCTGGGCTCATCATCGCTTCCTCATAGTTCGTAGGTTTATCATGTTCTAGTACCATGACTTTCAGAACAGGATTACCGTACCACTATGGTGCGGACCGTACTCTGGAAGACCTACGAGGTTCTATAGTAACTTGATCTGAAGTTTCATGATCATCATCATTAGCTTCCTCACTAATTGGTGTAGGAATCACTGGAACTGATTTCAGCGATGAAGTATTTTCCAATTCGGAGAAGGTACTATTACCTCATCAAGTTCTACTTTTCTCCCACTCACTTCTTTCGAGAGAAACTCCTTCTCTAGAAAGGATCCATTCTTAACAACGAATATTTTGCCTTCGAATCTGTGATTAGAAGGTGTACCCAACAATCTCCTTTGGGTATCCTATGAAGACGCATTTCTCCGATTTGGGTTCGAGCTTATCAGGTTGAAACCTTTTCACATAAGCATAGCAACTCCAAACTTTAAGAAACGACAGCTTAGGTTTATTGCTAAACCAAAGTTCATACGGTGTCATCTCAATGGATTTAGATGGTGCCCTATTTAACATGAATGCACCTATCTCTAATGCATAACCCCAAAACAATATTGGTAAATCTGTAAGAAACATTATTGATCGCACCATATCAAATAAAGTGCGGTTATGACGTTCAGAGACACCATTACGCTATGGTGTTCCAGGTGGTATGAGTTTGTGAAACTATTCCACATTATTTTAACTGAAGGCCAAACTCGTAACTCAAATATTCATCTCCACGATCAGATCGCAGAAATTTTCTTGTTACGATGATTTTCCACTTCACTCTGAAATTCTTTGAACCTTTCAACTATTTTAGACTTATGTTTCATCAAGTAGATATACCCATATCTGCTCAAATCATCTGTGAAGGTCAGAAAATAACGATACCCGCCACGAGCCTTAATACTCATTGGTTTGCATACTTCAGTATGTATTATTTCCAACAAGTTAGTACCTCGTTCCATTGTTCTGGAGAACGGAGTTTTAGTCATCTTGCCCAAAAGGCATGGTTCACAAGCATCAAATGATTCATAACAAAGTGATTCCGAAAATCCATCTTTATGGAGTTTCTTCATGCGCTTTACACCAATATGACCCAAACGGCAGTGCCACAAATAAGTTGCACTATCATTATAAACTTTGCATCTTTTGGCATCAATATTATGAATATGTGTATCAATACGATCGAGATCCAACAAACTATTTTCATTGGGTGTATGACCATTGAAGGTTTTATTCATGTAAACAGAACAAAAATTATTCTTTGACTTTAAATGAATAACCGTAGTGCAATAAACATGATCAAATCATATTCATGCTCAACGCAAATGCCAAATAACATTTATTTAGGTTTAACACTAATCCCGAAAGTATAGGGACTGTGTGATGATGATCATATCAATCTTGGAACTACTTCCAACACTCATCATCACTTCCCCTCAACTAGTCTCTGTTTATTATGTAACTCCTATTTTGAGTTACTAATCTTAGCAACCAATCAAATACTCGGGGGCTACTATAAACATTAGTAAGGCATACATCAATAATGTGTATATCAAATATACCCTTGTTCACTTTGCCATCCTTCTTATCCACCAAATATTCAGGGAATTTCCGTTTCCAGTGACCATTTCCTTTGCAGTGTAAGCACTCAGTTTCAGGCTTTGGTCCAGCTTTGGGCTTCTTCGCGGGAGTGACAACTTTCTTATCATTCTACTTGAAGTTCCCTTTCTTTCCCTTTGCCCTTTTCTTGAAACTAGTGGCCTTGTCAATCATCAACACTTGATGCTCTTTCTTGATTTCTACCTTCGTTGATTTCAACATCATGAAGAGCTAGGGAATCGTTTTCGTCATCCTTTGCATACTATAGTTCATCACGAAGTTCTACTAACTTGGTGATGGTGACTACAAACTCTGTCAATCACTATCTTATCTGGAAGATTAACTCCCACTTGATTCAAGCGATTGTAGTACCCAGACAATCAGAGCACATGCTCACTAGTTGAGCAATTCTCCTCCATCTTTTAGCTATAGAACTTGTTGGAGACTTCATATCTCTCAACTCGAGTATTTGCTTGAAATATTAACTTCAACTCCTGGAACATCTCATATGGCCCATGACGTTCAAAACATCTTTGAAGTCCCGATTCTAAGCCGTTAAGCATGGTTCACTAAACTATCAAGTAGTCATCATATTGAGCTAGCCAAATGTTCATAACGTCTTCATCTGCTCCTGCAATAGGTCTGTCACCTAGCGGTGCAAGGACATAATTCTTCTGTGCAGCAATGAGGACAATCCTCAGATCACGGATCCAATCCGCATTATTGCTACTAACATCTTTCAACATAGCTTTCTCTAGGAACATATCAAAATAAACATATGAAAGCAACAACGCGAGCTATTAATCTACAACATAATTTGCAAAATACTACCAGGACTAAGTTCATGATAAATTTAAGTTCAATTAATCATATTACTTAAGAACTCCCACTTAGATAGACATATCTCTAATCATATAAGTGATCACGCGATCCAAATCAACTAAACCATAACCGATCATCACGTGAAATGGAGTAGTTTTCAATGGTGAACATCACTATGTTGATCATATCTACTATATGATTCACGTTCGACCTTTCGGTCTCAGTGTTCCGAGGCCATATCTGCATATGCTAGGCTCGTCAAGTTTAACCTGAGTATTCTGCGTGTGCAAAACTGGCTTGCACCCGTTGTAGATGGACATAGAGCTTATCACACCCTATCATCACATGGTGTCTGGGCACGACGAACTTTGGCAACGGTGCATACTCAGGGAGAACACTTCTATCTTGAAATTTAGTGAGAGATCATCTTATAATGCTACCGTCAATCAGAGCAAGATAAGATGCATAAAAGATAAACATCACATGTAATCAATATAAGTGATATGATATGGCCATCATCATCTTGTGCTTGTGATCTCCATCTCCGAAGCACCATCATGACCACCATCGTCACTGGTGCGACACCTTGTTTCTCGCCAACTATTGCTTCTACGACCATCGCTACCGCTTAGTGATAAAGTAAAGCAATTACAGGGCGATTGCATTGCATACAATAAAGCAACAACCATATGGCTCCTGCCAGTTGCCGATAACTCGGTTACAAAACATGATCATCTCATACAATAAAATATGGCATCATGCCTTGACCATATCACATCACAACATGCCCTGCAAAAACAAGTTAGACGTCCTCTACTTTGTTGTTGCAAGTTTTACGTGGCTGCTACAGGTTCAGGAAGAACCGTTCTTACCTACGCATCAAAACCACAACGATAGTTCGTCAAGTTAGTGTTTTTTTAACCTTCTCAAGGACCAGGCGTAGCCACACTTGGTTCAACTAAAGTTGGAGAAACTGACACCCACCAGCCACCTATGTGCAAAGCACGTCGGTAGAACCAGTCTCGCGTAATCATACGCGTAATGTCGGTCCGGGATGCTTCATCCAACAATACCTCCGAACCAAAGTGTGACGTGCTGGTAAGCAGTATGACTTGTATCACCCACAACTCACTTGTGTTCTACTCGTGCATATAACATCTACGCATAAAACCAGGCTCGGATGCCACTATTGGGGAATGTAGTAATTTCAAAAAAATTCCTAAGCACACGCAAGATCATGGTGATGCATACCAACGAGAGGGGAGAGTGTTGTCCATGTACCCTCGTAGACCGAAAGCGGAAGCGTTAGCACAACGCGGTTGATGTAGTCGTACGTCTTCACGATCCGACCGATCAAGTACCGAACGCACGGCACCTCCGAGTTCTTGCACACGTTCAGCTCGATGACGTCCCTCGAACTCCGATCCAGCCGAGCTTTGAGGGAGAGTTCCGTCAGCACGACGGCGTGGTGACAATGATGATGTTCTACCGACGCAGGGCTTCGCCTAAGCACCACTATGATATTATCGAGGAGGACTATGGTGGAGGGTGGCACCGCAGACGGCTAAGAGATCAATGATCAATTGTTGTGTCTATGGGGTGCCCCCTCCCCCGTATATAAAGGAGTGGAGGAGGGGCCGGCCAAGGGGAGGAGGCGCGCCCAAGGGGGGAGTCCTACTCCCACTGGGAGTAGGACTCCTCCTTTTCCTATTTGGAGAAGGAGAGGGAAGGAAGAGGAAGGAGGGAGGAAGGAAAGGGGGGAGGCCCCCTCCCAATTTGGACTGGGCTTGGGGGGCGCCCCCTGCCTTGCTCCTTTCCCCTCCTTTCCACTAAACCCCATTAAGGCCCATATACCTCCCGGGGGGTTCCGATAACCTCCTGGAGCTCCGGTATTGTCCCAATCTCACCCAGAACTATTCCGGTGTCCAAATATAGTCGTCCAATATATTGATCTTTATGTCTCGACCATTTTGAGACTCCTTGTCATGTCCGTGATCACATCCGGGATTTCGAACAACCTTCGGTACATCAAAACACATAAACTCATAATATAACTCTCATCTAACTTTAAGCGTGCGGACCCTACGGGTTCGAGAACTATGTAGACATGACCGAGACACGTCTCCGTTCAATAACCAATAGCGGAACCTGGATGCTCATATTGGCTCCTAGATATTCTACGAAGATCTTTATCGGTCAAACCGCATAACAACATACGTTGTTCCCTTTGTCATCGGTATGTTACTTGCCCGAGATTCGATCGTCGGTATCTCAATACCTAGTTCAATCTCGTTATCGGCAAGTCTCTTTACTCGTTCCGGAATCATCCTGTAACTAACTCATTAGTTGCAATGCTTGCAAGGCTTATGGTGATGTGCATAACCAAGTGGGCCCAGATATACCTCTCCGACAATCGGAGTGACAAATCCTAATCTCGAAATACGTGAACCCAACAAGTACCTTCGGAGACACCTGTAGAGCACCTTTATAATCACCCAGTTATGTTGTGACATTTGGTAGCACACAAAGTGTTCCTTCGGTAAACGGGAGTTGCATAATCTCATAGTTATAGGAACATGTATAAGTTATGAAGAAAGCAATAGCAACATACTAAACGATCAAGTGCTAAGCTAACGGAATGGGTCAAGTCAATCACATCATTCTCCTAATGATGTGATCCGTTAATCAAATGACAACTCATGTCTATGGTTAGGAAACTTAACCATCTTTGATTAACGAGCTAGTCAAGTAGAGGCATACTAGTGATACTATGTTTGTCTATGTATTCACACATGTATTATGTTTCCGGTTAATACAATTCTAGCATGAATAATAAACGTTTATCATGAAATAAGAAAATAAATAATAACTTTATTATTACATCTAGGGCATATTTCCTTCATGCGGCTCCTGGAAGCCCCTAGCCCCCTCGTCCTGATGATGGTCGTCATTCCTTCTTGGCGGCGGCGGCAGCGGAGGAAGGCCTGTGTTACCCTGGGGGCGGTCCTCGCGAGGCTGATCCCTCCAGGCGATCCTCACGAGGTCGGTCACGCCACTCCTGACGAGGGCCACGGTCGTCCCATCGTCCTCCGCCACGTCCTCCTCCTCGGCCGTAGCCCCGGTCGTTGCGCTCGGGGCGTCGACCGAAGCGTCCTTCTTGAACAGCCCTGAGCTCAATCGTTGGTGTTATGGGTGTGGAGGTTGTGGTAGGCGCAGAACGGTCGACTGCCCTTGGACGACTCCAGCTGGTCCCTGCCGTGCTTCGTGTCTGGTTCCGCCGCGAGCACGGCCACTCCCTTGCGCTTCACGTCCTTGGCCTTGGTCTTCTTTTCTTCCGGGTCGGCAGCTGGGAGCTCGAGGAGGGAGAGGCCTCCTTCTTCAGCTCTTACGCACTTGGTCGCTAGGTTGAACAGCTCCAGGGATGTGCACAACTCCTCGTGGATGGCGAGCTCCTCCTTCATGTTGATGTCGCAGACGCCATCAGAGAACGCTGAGATGATGGCCTCGTCCATCACCTTGGGAATCTTGAGGCGTACTTTGTTGAAGCGCTAGATGTATTTCTGCAAGGTCTCCCCAGGCTGCTACTTGATGCGGCGCAGGTCACCCGCGGCCGGGGGGCGGTCGCGAGTGCCCTGGAAGTTGGCAATGAAGCGGTTGCGCATCTCTTCCCAGGAGGAGATCGAGCCGGGAGGCAGGTTTAGGAGCCACGAGCGGGCACCGTCCTTGAGTGCCATCGGAAACCAATTCGCCATGACTTTCTCGTCGTTGTTGGCCGCTTTGATGCACAGCTCGTAGAGCTGCAAGAACTCCGCGGGGTCAAGGGTGCCGTCATAGCGAGGAGGCAGGTCCGGCTTGGACTTGCCGGGCCAGGCAAAGCTATGCAGCTCGAGGGTGAAGGCGCGGCCACCTGCTGTGGTCACCGGGGCCCTTTGCTAACGTGGAGCTTGATCTTGACGGTACTCGTGCACCGCCGCCACTAGCAACACGCGGTCTTGTCGTGTCAGTGCAGGGAGCACGGGGGCGCCTTCTTGAGGCCTAGGGATTTCTTGACAGCTTCCTCCTTCCCGCATGGGCGCTGGACGCGATGGGTCACGCCCAGGGGCGCGCGCCTTGGCTCCAGGGCGTCGTCTTGGGCAGAGGTGGTGGAGGCGCTCCATGAGCCATGTTGCCCGTATCTGGTGCAGGGCGAGGCAACGAGAGGGACGGAGTGGGAGAGCCCCCTGCGGCGCTGACGAGCTCGGTGATGCGAGCGAGCCACTCCTCGTAGAGGTCGTCTACGGGGCGGTAATGCAGGAGCTCATGCGCTATAAGCAGCGCGGCCTGCACGGCCGTGGGGCCGCGACGAGCGTGGGATGACGAGCCGGCTAGGGTCAGCGACGGAGTGGCGGTGCGGCCGTCCCGCTGTATCGAGGGGTGCAGCGAGGATGCTTGCTGCTCATTCCCCAGTGGGCCGGTGGCGACATTGGCGGGAGGCGACGGAGAATGACGGGGAGGTCCACCGATAGGAGCCGTCTAGGCGACGCGTGCGGCAAGAGCGGCTCGGCGCTTAGCGCGGGCTCGGCGGGCGTCAGACATGGATGCGACGAAGCGATGGGACGCGGATCAGCGGAACGAAGACTTCGGTGCACCCCTACCTGGCGCGCCAAATGTCGGATTTAGGGTTCCGGCAAAACCCTTGAGGTTCGAACACTAGGGTGCGCACGAAGATTTCCCCCTACTGAATCTCGCTCTCATCCTCGCTGCAATCCCTAAGCTTTGCTCGATGAACTCACAACACAAGAGACACAAGATTTATACAGGTTCGGTCCACCGTTGTTGTGTAATACCCTACTCCTGTGTGGTGGTGGTGAGTTGCCTCTTGGGCTGATGATGTGTAGTACACGGGAACAACAGCGTCCTGAGTAGAGGTGTTCTTGAGCTGGTGTGGTGTTCTACTTGTTCTGGTTTCGGTTCAGTTCGTTCTTCTCTATGGTGGTGGCTAGTCCTATTCATAGAGGCCCTGGTCCTCTTCCCAAATATTGAGCGGGAAGGGATCCAACAATGGACGATTTGAAAGGGGACAGCTAGTACAATCTATCCTGACTAAAGGTGATCTTCGCATGTCAAAGGCGTCGGTAGTGATGCCGTCTTGGGCTCCACGATGACATCCGTCCTACTGTTCTGCTGATCTTGGTCTTGTTGCACCGATATGGAAACCTTTGCCTAATGCCTCGGTACTCCACACCTGCGCTTGCCTCCTTAGCACCAAAGGGGAAACGAGGACACTATGCGCGCTGGTGCCCGCCTGGCGCCCGCCTGGCCTTGGTCGTCATGGCTTGCGTCACGGGAACCTCATGAGGTACGCCTTGCCTTGATCTCTCTACCTCCCTTGCGAGCCTGCCTGGTGAGGCCGCTCCCGAGGAGGCTTTGTGTCGTCCGCCCCGCGAGGCTTGGCCCCTCTCGAGGGTCTTGAGTGTTGGTTGACAAAGACGGACCATGCTGGGCCACTGGTGAAGCCACCCCGTGGGCCGCAGGCAGGCAAGTCTGGGAACCCCCATTCCCAGAATGCCAACAGTGTTTATGGAGTTTTTGGATAAGTTCGCCGTGGTGTTCATTGATGATATATTGGTCTACTCGAAGAATGAAGAGGAGCATAAGGAGCATTTGCATTTGGTTCTCTAGAAGCTCAGGGAACATCAGTTATATGCCAAGTTCAGCAAATGTGAGTTTTGGTTGAAGGAAGTGGGATTCCTCGGACATGTTATATCTGGAGAAGGAATAGCAGTAGACCCTACCAAAGTTGTCACTGTGACTAAATGGGTAGCACCCACATCAGTTGGAGAAATCAGGAGTTTTGTTGGACTCGCAAGTTATTACAAGAGGTTCATTGAGAATTTCCCCAAGATTGGAAAGCCCATGACAGCGTTGTTGAAGAAGGTCACCAAGTTCAAATGGGCTGAGGAGTGTGAAGCCAGTTTTCAGGAGTTGAAGAAGCATATGGTTACAGCCCCAGTGTTGATTCTTCCAGATCAACGCAAGGATTATCAAGTGTATTGCGACACTTTTCGTCGAGGACTTGGAGCAGTGCTTATGCTGGAGGGAAGAATTGTTTCATATGCTTCACAACAGCTTAAACCACATGAGCAAAATTATGCCATACACGATTTGGAGTTAGCAGCCGTAGTGCATGCGTCGAAGACATGGAGACATTTTCTCATCCGAAATCATTGTGAAGTGTACACGGACCACAAGAGTTTGAAATATATCTTCACGCAAAAGGAGTTGAACCTCAGGCAAAGGAGATGGTTGGAGCTCATTAAGGATTATGATATGAAGTTGCACTATCATCCAGGAAAGCCTAACGTAGTAGCAGATGCGTTGAGTCGCAAGAGTCATGTCAATACACTCAAGACCGGAGGATTACCCAAGGAGTTAGCAGAGGATCTTCCGGAGCTATGTTTGGAAATAGTTCCGAGAGGTTATGTAGCAGCATTGGAAATTCAGTCTACTTTGATGGATAAGATCAGAGAAGCTCAAAAGACTGATAAGGAGATTGCTGAGATAAAGGAGAGGATGAGCAAAGGAAAGGCTAAAGGATTTCATGAGGATGAGCATGATACTTTACAGTTTGAGGATCACGTATATGTCACTAATGACCCCGAGATCAGGAAGTTGATTCTGCAGGAGGCCCATGATTCACCGTATTCGATTCACCCAGGAAACACCAAGATGTATCTGGATTTTAAGGAAAGTTTCTGGTGGACCGGAATGAAGAAGGATATTGCGGAGTATGTAGCAGTATGTGATGTATGTCAGAGAGTGAAGACAGAGCATCAGAAACCAGCAGGTTTGCTACAGCCATTGCCGATACCGAATGGAAGTGGGACAAGCTAGGCATGGACTTTATCACAGGATTGCCGAGGACTCATGCAGGCTATGACTGGATATGGGTTGTAGTCGATCGATGGATGAAGGTAGGTCATTTCATCCAAGTGAAGACCACTTACACTAGTGCTAAGTTGGCAAAGATATATATGACCATTGTATCAGATAGAGGAACCCAGTTTACCTCAAAGTTCTGGAATCAGTTGCACGAGACCTTGGGTACCAGGCTAGAGTTTAGTACAACCTTTCATCCACAGAAAGATGGACAGACTGAGAGAGTCAATCATATTCTGGAGGACATGTTGAGAGCTTGTGCACTAGATTATGGATCTAGTTGGGACGACAATCTGCCGTATGCAGAGTTCTCTTACAACAACAGTTATCAAGCCAGTTTGAAGATGGCCCCTTTCGAAGCCTTGTACGGAAGGAGGTGTGGGACACCATTGTTGTGGGATGAAGTTGGAGACCGTCAGTAGTTTGGACCAGATTTGATTAAGGAATCTGAAGAGAAGGTTAAACTGATTCGCGATAGACTCAAGGTAGCCCAGTCCAGGCAGAAGAGCTATGCGGATTCTAAACGGAAAGAGACAGTTTACGAAGTCGGAGACAGAGTATATCTTCGCGTGTCCCCACTTTGAGGAGTTAAGCGTTTTGGAGTTAAGGGAAAGTTAGCACCACGTTTTGTGGGACCATATAAAGTTTTGGAGCATATGGGAGAAGTCTCTTACAAGTTGGAATTGCCAGAAGGATTGTCAGGAGTTCACGATGTGTTTCACGTTTCCTAGTTGAAGAAGTGCCACGCAGAGATGGCCGATATTCCTCTGATAGATACAGTGCCACTGGAAGTGATTCAGCTGGATAGCGATTTGACTTACGAGGAGAAACCAGTGAAGATTCTTGAGTTCGCCAGCCGAGTCATAGACAGTAAGGTTATCAAGTTCTGCAAAGTTCAGTGGAGCCACCATACCGAGGATGAAGCCACCTGGGAACAAGAGGAAGACCTACTGAAGGACCACCCGCACCTATTTTCTAGCTAACTCGAATCTCGAGGGCGAGATTCATCTGACGGGGGGTAGGTTTGTAACATCCCAAATTTTCAATTTGGAATGTTATACATAGGACATCATTGCATATCATATTTTATTGCATTTTTGGTTGATCCTAGAAATTCTAAGAAACTCAAGGACCCACGGAGAGAGTTGGGGATTTCGTTATTTTCATATTTGAGTTTTTCTCAAATTTTAAAGAGAGGATCATTTGGTTTTAATTATTTTTCTCTTTGAATATTTCTAATATGAAAATGAAACAGAGGGGATAAAATGAATTCTCCAAAATAAAGAAATACTGGAGGAAAAATATTAAAATCAAATAAGAATTTTATTTGTACTTTTATTGCTATTTTATTTGAATTAGGAAAAATATGCGTTTTTCGAAATTGCTTTAGAGGCCCAAATAAATGTTCACTTTGTCCGCAATATTATTAGAGGACCGTGAAAATTTATTTCAGGATTTTTGGACTCAATTTAGTATTCCTTTTATTAGTTTTTCCGTGTCAGGATTATTTTTAAAAAAAAGTTGCACCGACCTAACGAGCCGTGTCCGACCCGGACACTTCGCCCGGCCGGCCCGTTAAAGGCCGAGACCTCGCCCCGCCAGCCCTGCCGCCCCGCCCAACCAACCCTACTGCTGCGGCCGCCCTAGCACCACCGCCGCCGCCGCCCACCGCCGCCGTTCACCGCCGATCCCGCCGTCGCCAACTCGGTTTTCTTGGGAAAATCGTCGTTTTTTTAAACCATTCGTTAGACTGTTCATCTCGTTTTATTTTCCAGGGTTTTTCCGCGATTATTTTTGATCACGATTTCTGCCCTAATCTTCGTTTTAGTTTATCTTTTCGCTCGTTTATCCGAATTAGGTGAAGAAGCGCTTAGATCTTCGTCTCGAAGCCCTCTTTCTGTTTAACCAACTTGAACAAGATTTTGGTACTATAAAATTTGACTTTAGTCCAGATTAGTAAATGGATCTTGTTTCTTTCCTAGTTTGAGTTTCGTTGCTCCATTTGATTAGATTCCTTTTGCAAACCGGAGTTCTTCAGTTGAACTTTCTGGTTAGATCTTCTTATTTGAGTTTTACCCATGCTTCCAGCTGAGTGCTTATGTATGTTACTGTTTGTTTGTGATAGAATTCCCGGAGTGCGAAGCGTGCTACTACAAGTCTCTAGGTTTTGCAGATCATCAGCAAGGCAAGTAACACTTTGATCATATCCCTTTATTACCCAGTTTTTATGCATTAGTTCAACCCTCAAACCTTGCATGGTTAGGATCGGATATAACATGTGGGTTTGGGAAGTAGATGATGAGGTAGAACCTATTGCCCTTTTATTTTCAAACCTTTGGGAGTTACTTCTATGTTATGCTCAGGATTGCTATGCTATGCTCGTAGACGTGGATTTGGGTGAGCGTATCCATGATAGATGTGAGTGTTGTTAATTAATGGTTAACTTAAGGTGGCTACTTAAATACACATCTGGGTGGATTGGTTGAGGCACCCTGGAGTACCTAGTGGTTGTCAGGGCACCTGGAGAATCCAGTGTTGTCCTAGGATATCCCGGAGTACTGGTGTGAGTATCCTACAGTTTGCCACCCAGGCTCAAAGGGATCATAAGATTATTCAGGCTAGAAACTTCCGTGTGTAGCCACAAGCCAATATGGGCTCTGGCATAGTTGAGTATGTTGTGTGACCTCTTTCAGTGGTAGACTAGCAGATGTAGGGGATGTAGGTGGTACTGTATACCCAGAGTAAAGAGTTAATGCTTCTGAAAGACTGTGTCTCAGTCATCCATTTCTCAAACATCATGTAGTGCGAGAAATCTAATGGAGGAGATCGAGTCTTGTGGGGAAAAGTGCGCAAACCTCTGCAGAGTGTACAAACTAATCATGGTTAGCCGTGTCCCCGGTTATGGACATCTTGAGTATCTGGTTCTTGGATTATCATGTTGATCTCATCACTCTAAATTAATTTGATTGGGTTTAATGATGATGTTTAATTGGGATTGAGCTGGAGGAAGCTTCTCAATGTTTAACAACCACCATGATAGTTAAACAAAATTTATTCCATTATTGTAGGGAAAAATTGGCTTTATGCAAAACAATAACCATAGAGCTTTCCACCAGCCATATATGCATGTAGTGATAGTATTCATTCTGTTCATTACACTATGTGTTACATTGCTAGCATATTCCATGTGCTGGCCCGTTTCGGGCTGCAACATTTCATGTTGCAGACTTTTCAGATGACGAGTAAGGTGCCATAGGTCGTTGTCCTTCACTTAGCTATGCCGTTGGAGTTGATGGACTCACTTTATCTTCCAAGCCTTCCGTTGTTATCGTATTTAGATGGCCTTAAGCCATATTATTGTAATAAGTTCTCTGTTGAGACATTAAATTTAATAAGTGTGTGATTGAAACTCTATTAGAAATCATCAAGTACTGTGCACGTCCGCATTACCGATCCAGGGATGACACTGATGCACAGAGACTAGACTGTTTGACGTTTGGTCGCTACATAAATCCTATGTGCGTATCTTCCCATCATGGAAATATTATACTAAAGATGAAGGAAAATGCTAGTTGCAGGTGTTTGTCCAGGAGTTATGTGTAAGTAATGTTATTCATGGCAATTACTTTGCTTTGTCCCATATATTCTACCTCCATGATGGTTATAATACAACAATTTTTCCCATTTTTCTCTATAGAGAAGGACCAATTTGGAAACTCAGGATGAGGTAACCTGTGCTAATACCTCTGCTATCTTCAAGAATTCTTGGTGGTAGTATCAGAATTACCTGAAGAAAACGTACTTCACTGTCAAAGAAACTCATCAAATTCCCTTACGTTCTCCTAAGACATATTTACTGGACGATGGCTGGGAACAGCTTGTTCTTTACTAGTCCTGAACCAAGAATGTGGTAAGGTCTATGAGTTCATTTTATTTTATGTACTATATGCTTGCGTCTTACTGTACTCTGTTCATGTAGAACAAGTGCTTATACCTGAAGAACAACTGTTCTCATTTAAGATTCCATTGCTATCGTGCATACTGCTTTGCTCTTGTATCACTTTATTTACTCATACAAACTTATTTTTAAATTGAACGATCCAATGGCACAACATGTATGTTTACGCATGTTTCTTTAACAGGTTTCCTCTTATAAATAGCTCTGTTGATTTCAATTTCAATTGTGTATACGGTTGACTTCTCATATCATGCACATTACTAGTATCATAACAGGGCCAATAGTGTTGTTGTACATGCAGACCCATGGTAACCATCTGAAATATTGTTGTGTCATGTAGTTTCCCATGTTTTGTATTCTATCAGTGTTGCTTTCTCTTGAACTGATATGATTTGAACCGTGTCTCTATTCTGATTTGGCAAGAGAATGCAGTGACCATAGGACATAGATATATGTTTGTTTGATGCTTTTATAATGTACTACTTGGTAATATAAGACTTGGTAGTTTAATCTTGTCCACCTTACTAATGAAATGGTTCACAGAAATGAGTTTCATATACTAGTACATGCTAAACATGTTATGTGTCTGCTTGTTTCTTCTTTTAGAATGCTGACAGAATATTGTGGAAGAGCGCCTTATTAAGCAATGATAAAGGAAGTAATGTAGATAAGGTTCAGGATCGTGAGACATCCTTGTTGGTCTCCAACAAAGCTGATAAAACAACCAAGGAAAACTACCTTGAAGATAGTGAGGCAACCCCAAAGTCCCGTCTTGGTTTACTATCCGAGTTACTGGCCACTACCGCTAGCACAAGCTATTCAAACTCACTGTCTGAAATAGTTCGGTTTCTTGAGTCTCAACTACAAGCTGAAAGACATCGATCAGCTATGCTGCGACAAGAAGCAGAAGGATTCTTGAGTCTCAACTGTTCAGTTTCTTGAGTCTCAACTACAGGCAGAGGAGGCTTGCTTGATTATAGGGGCCATGTCCAGGAGTGGGTTCCGCCAGGCTGGTACTGGGAGGTGCCACCTTCAGGGGCGCGAAGCTTGGTGAGGAGGCAGCCCGTCGTCGACCCGGACCTTCTTTGGTGGCGGTCGCGTGGGCCAGTGACGATGAGGAGGCCTACGTCCACCGCGGAGGTGGTATGTCACCGTGTCAGCGAGGAGGATGAGCACGTCCGTCGCTACATAGTTGCGTTGGAGGGCAGGTTCGACAGTACTTGGATGGTTCTTCAGGGATCTCACTGGAGCTATGATCCTGTGATGGTTCCTTCTCTTTGGGTGTCCACCGCCCGCGCCAATACCCGTCGTTCACTAGAGTTCTAGCCGTATTAGTGATGTTACATGTATGATACTATTCGAGATGTATTAGTGATAATATTCGACGATGTACGGACGCAAGAGATGATTTAGTTTTCTTATTGAATGCACGCTAATTTGAATACTAATTTGTTTTATGATTTAGTTTTTCTTATTGAATGCACGTCTTTTTCAACTATGAACATAGGAAATGTCTGACAACAATAGCTAAAGGGAATTCGGTATGTGCAAATACTGCAAAGACGAGTGCGGCATGTGCGACAGGCCTCACCTAGTTGGTGGTAGGCGCTTCAGCATCAAGCTGGATGAGAACTTTGAAGTGCGTATAGTAAGTCAAAACGACGAGCCTTTTGTAATTAAGCATGACTTCTGCTTCTTTTGCTTCAACTTATAATTTAATTTTTTACTATTCTACTAGCGCATCCCCTGCCATGCAAGAATATATGTCTTGGATAAGGTTGGTTTCAGTACTATGGAAACTATGGAGGTAAAAAGAGTTAACTTGAGGACCAAGCATGGTTATAGTTTTCCCGCAAAATTATACAATACAGACACCTACACCCATTTTGAATGCAAACAATGGAGAGCACTATGCAAGGTTTATGCATTTGAGCCCGATATGCTTATCACCTTTGATATTCGTCCGGAAGATGATATTGAAGATAATATCGACATCTGGGTTGATGTGCAGACGCCTCCAGTTCTACCATTATGTAAGTTTCTGAACCATATTTATGTCTTGGATATTGTTTATTCAAAAATAGTTGACAACTAATTTCTATTAACAACTTATTTCCATTCAAGCAAACATGTCAGGCACTTGGTAGACATGACCTACTACTGTCCCGGGGCTGAACTTAACTGCGAGGAGACAAGTCATTATGTTTCATGGCTTGAGATCTTCATACTGTCAAGACAAATTATTGTCCTAAACTTGAAAATCTTAGTACTCAAAACGTGCGACCAATAGTGCTCGTACTGAACTACGGTCACATCTATTTAGGAAAGATGGTAAGGTTTTTACTATCTGTCCTCAGTGCATCTTTTGCATACATTATTTTTAAGCTAAACTTCATTGCTAAGTATGTTACTACAATGTTCTTCAACAGGGACTCCTGATGATAGTTATGCCTCTGTGGATCGAGGCTAAAGGTCGCATGTCCATGGTTAGCATAAGGCCAAGACATCCTACAATGCACATGAGTGCATTTAGGATTTCTAGAAGCAAGCAAGTCTTAATAGTCAAAGACTGGAACAAAATTGTCAAGGATCGTAGAGAAGTACTAGGGGGCAGCAATCAGAAGCGCAACCCACAATTATGAGACTGGTCCATCTGCATGCTTCAATATGACTAGTAAAAGGGCACGTGCGTTGCAACGGGATTAAAAATATCATCAACATCACCGAATCCCTACGGCTCATGGAAGCCCTTGGACACGTCGTAAAGCATGTGGCACAACCTGTTTGTACATAACATTGGAGTAGAAAACAATTAAAATATCTTCTCCAAAATGACATAACCGACTTTAGATTGGCATGAGATAGGCGTACCTCAGGTAGAGGACGATGGTCCAATGATGTTGGTAGAACAGCGAGATTGTACGACGGCGTGTGGAGTACGAGTAGCCTACAGAGTTGGTAGAACGGTAAGATTGTATAGAGGTATGTCCGAAACTTGCGCCACGATGATGAGCCAAATAACTGCAGATTATGCAGATTATCCCAGATAGAATACACAAAATTATTTTACCTTGCAATTAGAACCCAAAGGGTTTAGTGATGTATTTTTCCTTGATGACAGATGCAAATATTCTGGATATGAATTGGGTACTAGTATTTGTTACTCATTAGATATAGATCGATTGATGGGACTGTAGCAATAACAACAGCAATCAGTAGCAAGCGACATGTCTGTTCTCTATCTAAATGTGCATCAATCAGTAGCAACATACATTATACAAGAAGCACCATACATCTATCTAAATTTGCAGCAATCGACGCCTCTCACTCTCTCTCTATCCCTCATCTCTCTGCTCTTTCTCTTCCTTGCCTATCTTTCTCCCTTAAGCAGCAGCGCCCAGCTTGCCATGTGCTCTCTCCCCTAAACCAGGAGCTCATCCCTTCGAGTGCCTCCCCGTCTTCAGCCACGATGTAGTGCCATCTCTCCCTCCCCTAGATTATCAATTTGGTCGGATGTGAAACTAAATTGAGGATGGAATGAACCTGCATTGTGGTTGCAGATGTTGAGAACTTGCGGCACGATGATGTGGGGAGCAACTTGACCCATGCTCCTGAAGATCTCCTCGGACACGACTTGAAGACGCACATCACAGGGACTCTTCTTCGAGTCAAAGTACGTTATGTGTGTGTGTTGGGGGGGTGCACGGCGAGGTTGGGGCATGGCAAGATTGGTATGCATCAGATCGGAGGTGGCTGAGCTAAAATGAGAACTAAAAGCATATTATCTACAATCTTCTCATAACATGCAAAAGTTGTAAAGCTTATAAAATTAATAAATAATTGATCCTTTGCAAAGTATTATTAGCTCTGAAAATAAAAGAATCAACTCGATATTAAGAATCATGTTTATCTTACAAAGAAAAAAGTAAACATCAGTATTGTTGTCTCTTTTGTGGGGTGTGTTGTTATCTACCTAAACACTAAAAAAATAAGCATAATGTAATTTAAATAGCAAAAGTTTGAAACATACATGCTTTGCTATCTTTATCTGATGGAAAAATTATGTATTTTGTTGCAAGTTGTCAAAGTCCAAAATGTGGCTAAAAATAAAAATCGCTGGAAAAACTCATAAACTAAAAACCTACAAGGACGAAAATCAGTTACTAGCCCATGGTTATTGTGGCCTAGTTTTAAAAAATAGGTTATTGCAGCCACTAGCAAACCACGGAAAAAGAACTGCAATGACTGCAAGCAAGCAAATAAACAAGACAGCAAGGAAATAAATAAGCAAGCAACTAACGCTAGGCTATCACGGCTATTACACATATTACATCCACTGGGAATCAAAGTTCGCCACCAGTGTGAATATAGGGAACAAAGCAGCATATCATATACACTGGTTGTCAAAGTTGGCGACCAATGCAAATAAACGCCGCAGCAAAACAAATCCAGAATTGAAACCACTTCAGAAGATCTCAAAAAACAATATCCTGGGTACCCATAATGCTGGCAAGATGCTTAGCAAGCTTATTAACTTTCTCTTATTTGGCGCTTAAATCCTCCAGCGCTTGCTGTTGCACCAGGAAATATGCATATGAATTCTGCAGGGACTTCCTCAGTCCTTCAGCTTCGATGTCTTTCAACTTGAAGTTGAGACTCAAGAAGACGAACTGATTCAGGCAGTAGTGGCAAGTAACTCGAACACTACATCAAGACAGGACTTTTGGGTTCTCTCATGTTCGTCAAGATAGTTTTTATCAGCTTTATTGGAGACCAACAGGGATGTCTCACTATCTTGAACCTTATTTGCATTACTTCCTTTACCATTGGATAACTCGGTACTGTTCTCCAATATTTTGTCCGCATTCTAAAAGAGAAACAAGCAGACACATCACATGTTTACCATGTTGTATATGAAAATCATTTTGGTAAATGAGTTTAGTAGTAAAGTGGACAGGATAACAGCATGAAACAAACATATATCTATGTACCATGGTCACTTTATGGTCTATATCATTCTAGTTTTTGTTGCCAAATCAAGATAGAGACACAGTTCAAATAATATTTGTCCAAGACAAAGCAGAATAGACAGAATATAAGTGTGGGTAACTATAGAGCAATAACAACACTTTTAATGTGCATGAAATGAGAACATAACTATTTATTCAATTGAAACTGAAATCAACATAGGGCAGGTTACAACAGCAAACTAGTTAAAGAAACAGGTTTAAAACATACATGTTGCGCCATTGGAGTTTCAATTCCATCCTTCAAAGTTTGAAAATAGTTGGTATGAGTAAATACAGTAATGCAAGAGCAAAGGAGTATGAACCATAGCTACAAAACCTGACCTGAGAACAAATCTTCTTCTCCTTTAAGCATTGAGTTGGGATTCAGAGTGGTGGTCCTCGTTCTTTGGGCACTATAGTTCCCTTACTAACTGCTCATGTTTGGGTGCTCTATGGTGGAGACGGTGCTGTGTCAACTGGAACTGGGTTACTATCTGCCGGGGTTGGGGTTAGAAGGGGTGTAGCTGGTTCTCTGTCCAACTGGGTAGGGGTACAATCTGCGAGAGTCTGGGTTATGTGTGGTGGATCTGGTCCTTGGGCAAGTACAACCGTGGTTCTATCTGCATCAATTGGTAGCACTATCTTTTCTGAAGACCGTGTTGTTACTCCCTTAGATACTGCCATCACGCTCTCCAATTCAAATGGCTGATAAATAAGAAAAGTAATTGAAAGTATAGAAATTGTATGATAGACAGGTGCAATGGATAGTGGGGAATAAAAGAGGGCATGAAATAATTCATATTTATGTTGTCTAACCAAACAGGATAGCATGACACAATTTCACATATATGATGGCTAACTAAACAGGATAGCATGACACAATTTCACATTATGATGGCTAACTAAAAAAGATGGAAAGACATAGTTCAAAATATGAGACTATGTAAACAGGATGACATGACATAACTATATAATGTGTTTATTAAATAGGTTGGCATGCCATAATTCACATACATTCACGGATAGAATGCCATAATTCAAAATATGATGACTGTAAACACTAAACGGGATGAGATGATATAACTATATGATGTCTTTATTAAATGGGTTGCCATGCCATAATTCAGATAGATGATGTGTATGTACTATGTAAACATGATGGCATGATATAATTCAAATATATGATTTATATAGTAAGCAAGTAAGCAGATGGCAATCCATATATGATGTAAAAACTAAGCAATGCAAGACAACATGCATGACATGGGTAATATAACCCTGCCAAGTTTGAGAATAGACCTCAGGGGGGAAATAGGACTGGTCATCAGTCTCTGAACCTCCTCTGAGGAGCTCTCTGTAACCAGCAAGATGTCTGCTTCAGCAGGTAGCATTGTCTGCTCTGAATACCTTGTTTTCACTCTAGATACTTCCATCACCGCTTCAAATGGCTGATGCACAGGAAGAGTAGTTGAATATACAAACGTTATCGACAAATGGAACACATAATACAAAAAAATGATAGCATGATATAATTCACATACATGATGATTGGCTAAACAGCATGTCATTGCATAATTCACATATATAATGCCTTTGCAACAAGATATCATTATATAATTCACATATATAATGTATTGCAACAGGATGGCAATGCATAATTCACATATATGGTAATTAGACACTGAACAGGTGGCATTCACACAAAGCATGTCTAAACTAATCAAATGACATAGCAATGCGAGACACCATACGCACGATATGAGCAACATAACCCTGCCAAGTTAGAGCATACACCTCGGGGGAGGGGGGGAATAGGACTGGTCATCTGTCTCTGAATCCTCCTCTGAGGAGCTATCCGTAACCAGCGAGATATGTGCTTCATCAGATAGCATAGTCTGCTCTGAAGACCTTGTTTTCACTCCAGAATTTTCCATCACCGTGTCAAATGGCTGATGCACACGAAGAGCAGTTGAATGTACTAACATTGTTGACAAATGTAATATGTAACGAAAAAAGGATGGCCTGATATAATTTACATATAAGATGACTGGCTAAGCAGGATGGCATTGCAAAATTCACATATATGATGCCTGGCTAAACAAGATGGTGTTGCATAATTCACATAAACGATGAATAAACTAAACAGATGGCATTCGCACAAAGGATGTCTAAACTAAGCAGATGACATATTTGATGTATAAAGTAAGCAATGCAAGACACCATATGCATGATATAACCAACATCAGCATGCCAAGTTAGAGCGAAGACCTCAGGGGGTAAATAGGAGTTG
Organism: Triticum aestivum; assembly: GCF_018294505.1. Taxonomy (NCBI): domain Eukaryota; kingdom Viridiplantae; phylum Streptophyta; class Magnoliopsida; order Poales; family Poaceae; genus Triticum; species Triticum aestivum. The sequence continues at coordinate 168,955,478 of NC_057807.1, read as the reverse complement.
TCTTCTCCTTTTGAATCCCCCTTAGAACAGATATCTTCCTCTCGATTACAATCCAAAATGCATGGAGGGGGGCTGCCTTTGCGCCTACCATGGAGCGACGTCTGCATGAAATTTTATTGCCACGCAAGGCTCGTCTCTTTTGCTCTACATGTTCAGTTCCATTGTTTACAATAACTGTCATGCATAGGAATAAAACATAGTGAGATTATGTAAGGAGTGCATGCAGAAATCCAGAGTGATGGTAGCAACCTGTGGATAGACCCAAAACCAATAATAGCAGGCAGATAATGGCTTCAGTTAAATAATACAGATAATGGCTTATTTACAGTTTGTTTCCCACCCAACATGAAACTCATAGTAGACACCGGAGATTAACCAGATAGTAGATAGATACTATTGATAGCGGCCCTGATATGTACCCCACAACCATTTAAAAACTCAAGTTTGACCATTAGTTTGGAGCCGACTCAGAGTCTAATCGGTGAACAGGACGATAAAGTAGCATATAATATTAAGGGATGCATAACGTAAGTAGATATGAAAGAGTGCGACCTCTCTTGTGGACCCGTGTAGTCCTCGAGGTCATCTGCTCGGTTGATGATGGTACTGCAGTTTTCATGGCTGCCGGCGGCAGTGAAGAAGATCTGAGGCAGCGAAAGATAGTCTGGAGGCCGGATCCCTGCTGTGCTGGACCCTTCTGTCGTTGGAGCAGCTGAGCTGGGGTGGACGACGGTGCAGCAGGAGCGGGACAAACCACGCAAGGTTTTCTTTGACAACTATCTGTAAGAGAAGTAATTCTGTAAGGGCTCGTTTGAATTGGAGGATTCCAACAATGCAAGGATAGGAAATAGACAAGAATAGCATAGGAATGCACGTGCAAAACAGAGAATTTAAAAACACATGATTTCTGCCAATCTGGGTGTTTGATTCACAACAATTGGAAGATCACAGGATGCAAAGAAGCATAGTGAGATTAAGTCAAACCACAAGAAAATGTACGGTTATAATGCTATTATGCTACTATCTCTTAGTCTTGTGCTTTATGAATAGGAATTTGAAAAGGAGGACAGGTGAAAATTAAAATTCCTACGATTTTTCTTTCAAGGAGACACTAAAGGAACAAATCCGTGTGCTCAGTGGGCAATATATATGACATGTAGAGTAAAAAAGAGATGCAACAAGTGTACAACCTCTTTGGCGAAGCCATGTCGATCTCAGCGTGATTGGGTTGGCTGGTGAGGATGCTCCGGCTGACTTTGCTGTTGGAGGAGGGGAAGAAGATCTTAGGCGTCTGGAGATGGAGCCCGAGGTACTGCTCCACTATGATGGAGGGTTTTGTTGTTGGAGCAGCTCCGGTGAGTTGTACGACGCCGAGGCTGAAGCAGGACAAGAGAGACAACGAACAACATTAACCTGAGTGGAATTCTAATAGCATCTCCAATACATGACGTAGAATACATAACCACAAAGGGCTAGATGTAAAATACATCAGCCGCCATCTCTGAACTTAACTGTTGAAACTGAATTTAACTGTCGAAACTGAACTTAACTGTCGAAACTGAATTTTGCTGTTGAAACTGAATTTTGCTGTCGAAACTGAACGCACTAGAAAGGTGAGGCTACACATCGGTCGACTGACTTTTTCATCTCTGGTCAGTCGATTTTGCAGCCATTGGATACGAAATCAAGGGCCTGCGGTTCATCTTCAACCTCCACCCTCCCGAGCCGCCAGCCACCACCGGCCAAACAGCAGCCCCCCGCCGCCCGCGGCCGGCGGTGCGCCACCCCGCCCGCCCCGAAAACACTTCCCACCGCCGGTTCGCCGCTGCCCCGGCCATCCCTCTAGCCCCCCCCCCCCCCCGTGCCGAGCTTTTTCTCTGGCGATCCCCATGCCACCGCCCCGCCAACGCCCCGCCAACGCCGGCGACCACCGCCCCACCCTGAACCCTAAGATAGATAGTAGGGTACCTCTCCGGCATCCCCCCTCCCCGCTGCGGTTGGTTCTTCCTTCACCCCGGTGAGCCCCCCACCCCCTGAAAATCGGCTGACCCAAAAGTCGATTCAGTCGACTGAAGTGTAGCTAAATCGGAGCAGCATCGCAAGCAAGAGCAAGAGCGAGAGCAGCAGCACGAGCAAGAACAATAGCAAGAGCAGACCAGGCAGGGGACCGAGAGCAAGAGTAGAGCAGCAGCACGAGCGAGATCTAAAGCAACATCAGCTCCTATTGATGTGGACGTCGCCGCCAAGGGAGCGACGTCATGGAGGAAGTGGCTGGCGACGCCGCCGTGGATGGAGCCGCGCCGTGTCGGCTCGGGACCGAGCGTCGACAGCACCATGAGATTGAATCAAGAAGAAAATGTGGTGATTAGTGTAAAACCTCTTTGGTGGCGCCGATTAGGCCGCAGCTTCATCCGAGGAAATGGTGATGATGATGCTCTTCCGGTGGTGCAGGTGAAGACGGCGGTGTGGGAATGGAGGCGGCGCGAAAGACGAGGGGAACGTCAGGGAAGCTCCTTGGAGGTGGAGGACGGGGTGGGTGAACTGACGGGACGACAAGATCGATGGCGGATCCTCATCTGGTACGGTGGATGAGGGACGTCGAGGTATTGCTGTGGACGACATCGTTGGGGAAGAGGCTCCGGCTGGGTGGCGGACGGAGCAGGGTGTGGGGTTTCGTCGCGGGTTTTCGCAGCCTCGGTGTACGAATGGGTTGGCGGATGGGATGGCAGTGGGGAACCATGGCTTAGGGACACACTTTTCCCAAATGTGGGGTAAGTTACGAAAGTACCCCCATCGATTTGAGGCGGTTCTTTCGGTCCAGGGGTACCACGGGCATTTTGCGTGTCGGGATTTCACAGGAGGTGGGAGTTTTCGCATGCGTTGTAATTTCGGAATAGCAAGGCGCGGGTTGAGATGGAGGGAGTTGTTGGAGCACAACGAGACAAAGATATATCTTAAATATTTCGGGCTAACAAGGCGCGGGTTGAAATTTCCGGACAAGCCTAACGTGTACTGTACCAAATCAATGCGCACTACAAATGTCATTCAAAACTTTGAATTCACATTATGTTCAATTAAAATATTTCGCTACGTGTATAATGCATGCAACCTACTAGTCAAATGAACGTTTTAGTGCATTCCAAACGTATATACTACCGCTTCAATATGAACTAAATTTGAATTCGTTTCTCTATTTGAATAAGATCTAGAGTAATGATTGTTGTGAAGTCAAAGCATTTGAATTCGTTTCTCTGTTTTAGTAAGATCTACAATCATCATTATTGTCAAGTTAAACCATCGTTTGTGTATTATCTTCACAGCACACCACATGATTAGTCTCGAGTTACATATGAACTATGTGTACTATATGAACTCGAACTCGATTTTTTGAATCCACATTATTTTGATTTCAAATCACATTACATTTCTAGCTCTAGCTAGATCTTCATAATCTAAACCATGTGTCATATGTATAATGTGTTTATCACATTATGTATGGTGCCCCGCCCCCTACGCCTACAAGTATTTAGATGTGAGTTGCAAACACCACACATTACCACAAATTCAAATAAAATGTGAGAATGTTCGATATATGGTATTGTTTAGATTGTTCGATATTTAGTTGTAAGCTGCAAACGCCACACATTATCACAAATTCAAATAAAATGTGAGATTGTTTGATGTATAGTATGGTTTAGATTGTTCGGCATTTAGCTGTGAGTTGCAAACGCCATGCATTATCACATTATGGTATAACATGTGCACAGCACGTGTATCACCGCTATATTCATGCATGCAATGTTTAAAGCACTATGATCTCCTATTCAAATATATGAATCTGCTTTCATATCAAATTATGATCTTTGTTAGTCTCTTACACCCCAGACAATCCTCTAACCTTTGTAGCTACCACTAACTTTCTCTCGTGCATGCACACGCCCTCCTCGCCCTCCCCCTCCCTCGGCATTCTATCCACCGGGCACATTCATTTTTTTTCTTTAGGTCGTTCTCCCAGAGTCTCCACAACTCTTTTCCGACACACACCGATCGATAAACCTCTCCAGCGATGCCTGCCTACAACATACACACACACCTTCAATCTCCTCCTTTATGTGTCCTTGCCTCTTTTCTCTCATATGGTCACACACACGTGTAAACTCTCGCCCCTCTTTTCATCGATCTCACAACCACACACTCCTCCCCCTATCTAGCTAGTAGTTGGGCCTCTTGCACCACCTCCTAGCTCCATTCTCTCTGTCTATCTGTCTCGCTGGGCCTTATTTGCCTCTAACAAATGGACGTACACCAACCGATCTCTCGCTATACATATAGTTAGCTAGGTCCTTATAACCCATTTTTACCCATGCATCGATCGATCTACCTCATTAGTTGTGTCTCTCCCTTCCTCCGACAAACAACAATTGATCTACCAATCTAGTTAGGTTTGCTTACCAAACACATGGTTCCCCTTCATCATCCATGGATGCGTCCCGATAGATCTATCACGCACAGGCACACACAGAAACACATCCCCACTCTTATTGATAACATTGCAGTTCCACCCTTAGTTTGTCTAGTAGGCCTCTACCACCATCTCCGAGAAGCAACTCCATCACCCATCCAGCACTCTACCCCTCTCCCTCCCTCTCTCTCTCCTCTCTCTCTCTCTCTCTGTCCCATCATATTTCCCGTCCTTCAGTTATGTATGGATGTCGACCGATCTCCCTCAAGACATAGCTGGATCTCTCCTTCTCAACACATATATGAGTTGTTCTACCTCTATAGTTAGGCCTCTGCCTACCCCTCCCCCACCCCCCTCCCCCACACACACCGATACATTGAGCGCTCTAGTCATGTCTCCCTGCCACACACAAACTTGACATGTGCCCTCTAATGTTCCGGTAGGCCAGTCGCCCTATATCTTTCACTTGCACATGCACACACACACAATTTTGATGGCTCTCTTCATCGATCTCGCACCCACCCACTTGATCCTCTCTTCGACTCTATTGATAGCTATGACCCCTCCCTCTCTTCTCGTGGATTGCCCGACCCTCTATGTATGATATGGATAGGCCTTCATTTCACACACATTGCATGCAAAAATTTTGTTTGAGATGTTATCGACACATATTCTCACAAATAATTCATGAAATCAACCCCCCACCCCACCACCCACCCCCACCCCAAAACAAAAAACACTCACGAACGCGGTTTGTATCTCTCACACACACCCACGTAGGTGGGGGACGTGCACGAAGAGAAGAGGTGCATGCACGGCGCATGTACTCCCGTCTCTTTCCCAACCACACCCGCGCGGGTACACGGTGGAGCTCATTTCTATACGAAAAAGGCAGCCCACGTGGTAATTTGGCACGTGTACTGGTTGTCCACTTGGTGGAGGGAGGATCGTCTACCACGGGTGAACAAACAAATTGCGACTTGACGCGTTATGTTAAATTAAAAAAAGAGGCAAACCATGTGGGGCCTACCTTAGAAGCAAGGCTCTATACACTGGAGTACTTTTGATGTGTCCCGTCAACTCGCAGAACGAGGAGAAGCTTGCTTAGTACGCCGTCTCCCCCACCCACGGGCGCGATGGCTCGCAGGATGAGGTGAAGCTTGCTCCGCCTTACGCCCGCTCCCTCGCCCATGCGCACGGTGGCTTGCAGGACGCGGAGAAAAATTTACTACTCCCTCCATTTAATCCTCGTCCCTACTACCTTGGTTATAGAGATTATATCATATTTTTTGGAATACATATGTCCTTTAGTAGATTTCAGTATGAACTACTAGTACATACTCCAAACACTGATGTATATATACGTATTTTATAGTGTAGATTCACTCATTTTGCTCCGTATGTAGCACTCTCCCTCGCCCCTCGACCCTCGCCCATGTGGTGGACGTGCAGCAATTCATTCGGTCTCATATAGCCAGAACGATATATACTGCACTACCATTATTGCTCGACTTCCCGAAGAGGCGAAGAGCCAATCGCAAGGTTAATATTTTGGAGATGCCAAGCGCAAGGTTATAGGAGAACGAGTAGTAGGTGCCGCGTCATTTATAAATAAAGTTCTTTTTTCTTCAGTGGCACGTACGCAATACGATAGGTTCATATGGAGAAAAAAGGAAACCGCTTCGCTATATACGTAGTCAGGACGGGCCAGCCTACATGGTTGCTTGCTGGGGTTGCTCTCTTCACACTCTCTCGCACAAAATGATTGTGGCCACATCTCTAACATCCCGGCGGATCACGTCTGCTTGGGGAAGGGGTGGATGCTTAGTGTAGATGTGGTGGCCGTCGCCGACGGCGAAAACCCACTGTCGGCACGTCCCGATCAGGGGTCCCCGCCGTTCTCTCTGACAAAGCCGGTGAGGTTGCCTTCATCCCTTGCTCACTGCCGCGACGTGGGCAGTTGCCGCCTCCCGCCGCCGTCCTCAAGGTTGGGCTACATCCCTCAGGTACAACTCCCTTTACAGCCGGCTTGCACCACTGCTCCAGCTGCCCACATCACTCCCTGTGGATATTTCTCTACTTCTTTGCCCCGCACATACCTCTACTGGCTTCTACGTACTGTATTTGTGATGAGTTTATGTCTCATCAACTAGTCCCAGTAATCTTATTCTAATCACGCTCATCTCGATTTTGGTGAAACTGCACAAAATGATCTGATGCTCAAAAGGTTGCAAACTTCATTTATTAGGAAGCTCGAACGTTGCCAGCAAATTGAATCCTGACCAGGGTTCATGGTTCAAGGGCTAGGGACTGCATGGATCGGTTTTTCTTCAGCTGCCTCTGTTCCAAAATAAGTGTCAACTTTAGTAGTACAACTTTGTACTAAAGTTTGCACAAAGTTGAGACACTTATTTTGGAACGGAGGGAGTACATATTTGCTATGATCTGTCAATCATTGAGATGCAATAGCATGCATGTTAGTCTCCTTTGTATTTGATGAAATGTTGCAACGGGCAATCTTGGACGCAAGATACATGTAACAGAAGCTGGAAGCTTCATAGCATTGTACAAATTTATCTCGCCGATAAATTACAGTACGTACTATACTAGTACTTCCTCCGTTCCTAAATATAAGTCTTTGTAGAGATTTCACCATGAACCACATGTGGATGTATATAGATGCATTTTAAGTGTAGATTCATTCATTTTGTTCCGTATGTAGTTCACCTAGTGGAATCTCTACAAAGACTTATCTACTAGTAATAGCTAGCCCCCACTACTAGGAATTCTCTATCCTCTCCTTGAGCCACATCATCAAAATTAAGGTAGCCGTTAGATGAACTAAATCAGTCCATAATAGCCGTCTGATCTAGACGTTGAGAGCCTCCGCACTAAGCCACATGCAAGCATGCAGAAATACCGTGGCATGCATGTGAGTGGGTTTTAAATCACATCAACATGTCTGCATGCAAGCATGCATCGGTAGCATGCATGTAAGTGAGCTTTTAAGTCCCATTAACATGTCAAAAAGAAAAATATAATCCCATTATGCAGTAGGAGTTGGCTGATCTTTTTCCTTACGTGGGATGATCTAAATGATGATGGGAGTTTATTTAGTTTGGCTACCACATTTGTCATGCGGTTATAGAGTTTTTTTTGTTCTCTAAAATCGATAATTTTGCGCAGAGAGATATACGACTATTCCGCGGCAACACGCGGGGACTCATCTAGTAATATTTAGGAACTGAGGGAGTACTATGTAAAGGGTTAGGTGTCGCACGGTGATAGTGTGAGGTGGGCCATGTAATCACTGAGCCTGCGTATTTTCACTGCTCTTGCACTCCTCCGCTGTAAGAATGGAGAAAATTGTAATCTAGTAGTAGTACCTCCTTTTGCCGAAAGTGTGGGACATCCAGCAGTCCTACCACCTCAGTAATAAAGACCAATGAGCCGTCAGATCACATAGACCCAGCAGTAAGTTGGACGGACAAAGCAACCATCACTCTTGCGCCAGTGAGAGGTCGCATTTGCTCTGCCCGGGCATGAATGCGGCACCGATTCTTTGGAGCCGCGATGATCGTTTCGGGCGGGAAGCACGCGCGGGCGATGGAGGGGCTTTGGGTGGGCCAGGCTGGTCAGGAGCAGGCGTGGCAGCTGTCCGCATGTCCCTACCGGACACGCCCGAAAACGAGAGGATGCACCGACTCTCGCGGCTAAAATCATACAATACACACCATCTCTCTGTAGGAGTAGGTCGATCTGTCTCTCTCTAACACACACACATGCTGTTAAACACACACACGCACACGCACGCACCTTGGTCCCGTTGCACCTTCTAATGTGACTTATTACACCTAGACGGAGGGAGTAGTAAGTATACGAGATACAGTGGCACACTGACTTAAGTCGAATACAAGTGCCCAAAATTTGTGTGCATGTTATAATAAGGACTCACTTAAAATAGTATGTGAGCGAACAGAGGGATCAATTGGACAGCGTTCCCGAGCAGTAGCGAGATGTGTGAGGTAAGATACACCGCTGGCGCTTTTAATTTTTCTTATTAATTTGTTTGTTTCACCCTCTAACTAGTGGGACCCAACGTACTACGTGGAGAGAGGTAAGGTGACTAAGGCTGCATTATTTCTGCACCACTGTGGATAGTCTTACCACCAAAGCCACATGACACGATTATGATTGAAATCCCAATGACTCCCCACACACGAAAAAAACACGGCATGATTGTCACACGAATGCGGGAATGTATAAATGGTTATTTTCCTCTCGTTGAACATAACGGGAGGGTTGTGTAGCTGGATAGCCTGTTCGCTCATCAAACTTGAGGTCTCAGGTTCGATAACTACACTTGAGCATAATTTGTGCCAGGAGGATTCTTTGACTGGTCAAAATGGATGGATACGGAGCTATACGATCTCGTAGTGACCGTATAATCACCTCATCACGTATAAGCTACAGCCTCGGCACTTGTTTTCTATGGTTTGCACGCTTCACACTCTCTCTCCAGTATATATATACACGTTGGAGCCTCAGCGCTTGTAGTTGCTCTCTTCACAATCTCTCGCCCTCTCCAGATCTAAACAAGACTTTTTTGGCCTCTCACTCCCCTCACTACTGCTCAAAGAGCTGGCAGAATCCGTCCGCCGAGAAGGGAAGGTGGCTTAACGCTGTCGCCGTCGGCGAGGGAGGGAATCCACTACCGGCGCAGCTGTTCACTTTCACCTAGCGGTGACGCGGGAGGGCCTCCGACCCCTTCTTCTTCGCCGCTGTCCCGTCGCCCACGAACCACGCCCCAAGAACCTTAAGGTATAATTTACTTACTCCACATGCATTGCTCTAGCTGCATGTATACCATGAATCTAGGACGTGGTTCAAAGAGGAAAGGAGTGGGGGAAAGTAGTGGGATAAGTTGTATATAGCATGAATCTAGGACGTGGTTCAAAGAGGAAATGAAGGGGCAAAGTTGTATAGCATGAATCTAGGATGTGATTCAAAGAGGAAAGGAATGGGGGAAAGTAGTGGGGAAAGTTGTATCGCATAAATCTAGGACGTGGTTCAAAGAGGAAAGGAAGGGGAGAAAGTACTTGTTCAAAAAGGAAAGGAAGGGACAAGGCTGTAGAGTTTGAGCGGGACTAGATTTGCTGCGCTCACATAGGGAAAGGTGTCTAAAGATAACAAAACTGGGACCAACACAAATATGCTCCTTGGTTGTTTGTTCTTTGTTGCAACAGACTGTGCATGAACACAGTACATCGGTAGATGCACATGGTGCTGGTGCGTCCACTGTCCCGTGCAACTCATTAGCTGTTGTTAATCTAAGGCCCTGTTTGGTTAAAAACTCCCTAGTCCCTACCTGCTTGGTTCCAGGGACTAAACATGGACTAGAGGTTATTAAATGACATGCTAAAAGACCATGTTACCCCTAGTAATGAACTAATAGAGGCAAGGTGCGATGCGTGGCAGGGGCAACTGTTGGAAAAAGTCCCAAAAAGACTCCCTCGGGGTCTTCTTTCTTTAGTCCCAAATGCCCACTTTTAGTCCCTAAAAGTCCCTCCTGTTTGGTTTAGATGGGACTGACACGGAGTTTTTTTTAGTCCCTACACCAAAATGTCCATGTAAACAAACACCCTCTAATAATGCCGCTGGAAAATTGATGCAATGCCACAGTTAAAAGCAAATTACATGTTTAACGAATTTTATTGTTAATATAATCTGTATGTCAATATTAATCAATGCCACCGTTTGAGAAATGCTACTGTCTTGCTTTCTTTCCCATTTAGATAAGGTAGATGCTTCTTTTTGTTGGCTTCTGTGTCATCCACCATTATTGACCACTAATTGTTTCCTTTGCACCTCTGTGTAAACAGGGTTATCTACTTCACCTCATTGCCATTGTGACCTTTTGTTGCACGACACAAAACACTTCTGTTTTAAGAGTGTTTTGTGCAGTGCAACCAAAATGTCACACCGACAACGTTGCTTGATTGCTTGATCTTAGTGGAACTGCACAAGAGGATATCTTACTTCCTATCCGTGTTGGCAAATTTGGTTCAGATCTTCTTCTTGTGAGTTATTTGAATTCCACATCATGAGAGGTCAGTACTAGCCTTCTTTCACATGATTCTGCAGTGTGCTTTCATCTGTTGTACTACTTGTACGATAATGTTGCTTGATTTTAGTGAACTGCACAAATGGAGACAAGACTTCCAATCTGTATGTGCACTGTAATATCCCATTGAGGTAAGATAAGGATATTTCACAACTGTTGGCTTGTATTTTGCCACTTTCATCAGAAAATTAAGTTTAGTACTATACTTGTGCTCCCTAATTGACATGCCAAATCTTACATTGAAGGCGAAGCTTGTCTGTTATTGAACCAAGTGATGAAGGGGAAGAACAAGCGGAAGAAAAACAAAAATCAACTCTCGATGCTATAATGAAGCGCTGGAGCTGTGATGACACAAGTAATGATATAGTTTTGCATCTTAATTTATTACTATGGCTGGAACGAGCAATTGTTTTGCCACTGATTTGATACCACTCTTAATGTAATAAGTAATTATCTCTACTTGTGCAAACAGGGATCTTCTTTGAAGATACCATATATTTTAGTGGAACTGCACAAGAATATGTTGGAAACATTAAACTAATCGAGGAGTATATAGTAAGCATGGCCACCACCGTAGATAGCAACATATGGTTCCAGAGAAGTGCTTCGTCTGTATGCTCTACACAATAAGCCTCCTGACAAAGGTTGGTCTTCGCCCACTGATTTCATCCATATGATTGAGCTTTGTCATATCTATTGGTGTTGTGCTACTGTTTAGATACTATCATGAAAAAGTGTTATTGTCCTTGAGAAGTGCTTCATATGTGTTGTTTTAAATATTTCCTTTCCTTTTTTTCAAGCAAACAGGGATGCTAGCATTTAGTAGTCCTCTTGTCTTTGCACAACAGGATCATCTTCCTCTGAAGAAGAATATGGAGTACGTGAAGTGACTAGTTCCGATTATGCCAGGATGAAGAAGCCCTGTCTATCTTCTCATCAGAAGGAGCAGTTGAAGGATGGTTACATTACTCCCCACAAGACCAAACTAACTTCAGCTCAGAAGGACTGACAAATCTCCATTTTTTGCTGTGATGCGCGTGTACAATGTTGTTCTAGGATTCTTTCTGGTGAGTTCCATTTTTCTAAAAGTGTGCTCTACATGGACCATGTAGGTGCCTGTTGAAACTGTCAATTCATAGTACATTTTGTTTTATACTAATCACTTTTTTGTATTTGTGCAAACAGGGGTGCTCAGCTTGATTTCAATGGGAACTGCACAAAATGTTCATGAATACATCAAATCATTTATTTCCACCACAAGAAAGGAGGTGCCGATAAGTTCAAGGTGTTGCAACATATAAGGGCGAAATCATACAACCTACGCGCAAATTTGATTGATTTTGGTGGAACTGCACAAAAAGAACAGCTGGTTTATTTAGCATGAGGTGTCATGTCAATGTTCGAACTGATGGCAAACCCTGCCCATTCCACAATCGTAGGCATTTGATATTTTGGAATGGGACAACCTTGTCAAATTTTGCTCATTGATTTTAGCAAGACACGCGTTTGATATTTTCGAATGGGACGCCCTTTGCTGTCAGCAGCGTCGATCAATTTTTTCTTTATTCTTTAGTTGTGAAGTAAATATTGCCTCTGACATGTGAGTCGCTGAGATGCATAATCATAGATTGTTTTGAATGTTCTCTATGAATTGCCAGCCCTGTGTGTTTGATTGCAATGTACAAAAATGCTAAAAAGCTGCTCAAACTCTTTGTACTCCTTATGTTCCTTTTTACTTCGCACATTGTGAAAGTGCATACTTTTTTGTGTCAGATTGGTCAAAGTAGAGATACTTTGACTGCAGACAAAACTTGTATGCAGACTAGAAAGGACCGAAGGGAGTACATGTGAAACTGCTGCAAACGAGGTGATCACCCTGGGAACAATGCTAGTACGTATTGTTTTGCATGTTCATCCAATGCCAGTGATACAGGAATTCGAACTAATCGAAATAAATTCATTCATACATGGTCGGATTTCATATAAACATGTCGGATTTCATTACATTTCATACACTCTTCAACTAAAAAGGGGTGCGCTAGAGGTATAATTAATTAACCGAAGCTACCCACATGTGTCCCGCTGAGCCGAACAGAAGCTTCACTGACTTAATGATACGTCTCCAACGTATCTATAATTTTTGATTGTTCCATGCTATTATATTACCCCTTTTGGATGTTTATGGGCTTTATTTTACACATTTATATCATTTTTGGGACTAACCTACTAACCGGAGGCCCAGCCAATATTGTTGTTTTTTTGCCTATTACAGTATTTTAAAGAAAAGGAATATCAAACGGAGTCCAAACGGAATGAAACCTTCGGGACCGTGATTTTTGGAACGAACGTGATCCAGAGGACTTGGAGTGCAAGTCAAGAAGCAGCCAAGGCGGCCACGAGAGGGTAGGGCGCCCCCCCTCTATAGGGTGCACCCCCTGTCTCGTGGGCCCCTCGGGCGGCCACCGACGTACTTCTTCCTCCTATATAAGCCTACGTACCCCGAAAACATCCAGGGGGCCAACGAAACACAATTTCCACCATCGTAACCTTCTGTATCCGCGAGATCCCTTCTTGGAGCCTTCGTCGGTGCTCCGTCAGAGGGGTTATCGACCATGGAGGGCTTCTACATTAACACCATAGCCCTTCTGATGAGTTGTGAGTAGTTTACCACAGACCTTCGGGTCCATAGTTATTAGCTAGATGGATTCTTCTCTCTTTTTGGATCTCAATACAATGTTCTCCCCCTCTCTTGTGGAGATCTATTTGATGTAAACTCTTTTTGCGTTGTGTTTGTGAGATCCGATGAATTGTGAGTTTATGATCAAGTTTATCTATGAGAAATATTTGAATCCCCTCTGAATTCTTTTATGTATGATTGAGTTATCTTTGCAAGTCTCTTCGAATTATCAGTTTGGTTTGGCTTACTAGATTGATCTTTCTTGCCATGGGAGAAGTGCTTAGCTTTGGGTTCAATCTTGTGGTGTCCTTACCCAGTGACAGAAAGGGTTGCAAGGCACATATTGTATTGTTGCCATCGTGGATAAAAAGATGGGGGTTATATCATATTGCATGAGTTTATCCCTCTACATCATGTCATCTTGCTTAAGGCATTACTCTGTTCTTATGAACTTAATACTCTAGATGCAGGAAGGAGTCGGTCGATGTGTGGAGTAATAGTAGTAGATGCAGGAAGGAGTCGATCTACTTGTCACGGACGTGATGCCTATATACATGATCATGCCTAGATACTATCATAATTATTCGCTTTTCTATCAATTGCTCGACAGTAATTTGTTCACCCACTGTAATACTTATGCTATCTTGAGAGAAGCCTCTAGTGAAACCTATGGCCCCCGGGTCTATCTCTTATCTTATTTGCTTCCAATCTACTTTTATTTGCATCTTTACTTTTTGCATCTATATTATAAAATACCAAAAATATATTTATCTTATCATACTATCTCTATTAGATCTCACTTTCGCAAGTGGCCGTGAAGGGATTGACAACCCCTTTATTGTGTTGGTTGCGAGTTCTTTGTTTGTTTGTGTAGGTGCGTGGGACTTTTGAGGAGCCTCCTACTGGATTGATACCTTGGTTCTCAAAAACTGAGGGAAATACTTAGGCTACTATTGCTGCATCACCCTTTCCTCTTCAAGGAAAACCAACGCAAGCTCAAGATGTAGCACTTAACTGCAGGTGCAGTTGCATAACTGACATGTGGCCTGTTGGGCCCATGTGTCAGTCAGCCAACTGCACCAGCAGTTAAGTAGAAGCAGTGTTCTTCTCCAGCGCAGCTCTCCGACTCCACGTCGCCGCCAAGAAGCTATCCGGCCGTCAATGGTCAACCCGCCTAGCTTGGCCTCAACCGGAGGGTAGCAGCGGTGGCCTTACTTGGACCCAAGCGGCGGCGACCTACCGTGTTCTACTCTTCCTTGTATTCTGTGTGGCGCGGCCTCGTTGGCAGTGGGGGGCGGAGCCGGCGATGTTCTCTGTCTCGTTGCCGACGGGCGGCGCCTCGGCGGAGCGGTGGAAATCCTCCCCACGATGCCGGAAGGGTGGGGCCTCGGCTGAGCCGGAGATGTCCTCTGCCTCGTTGTTGGTAGGGCGAGGCCTCGGCGGAGTCGGTGGTGTCCTCTGCCTCGTTGTTGGCATCGCGGGGCCTCGACGGAGAAGGGCCTCATCGACGCCAGCAGAGCGGGGACTCGTCGGAGCCGGCATTGTCCTCTGCCTCGTCCTCGGTCTCGCCAAACAGCGCCTCGCCCGCTTCATTGCCCTCTTTGCTAGCCTCTTTTAGGCGGTCGTAGCCTCCGCCACCCGCATGTGGTACCGCCAGCGCTCGAGGCGGCCCTTGCGTGCGGAGCGGTACGAGTTGAGCAGCGCCTCCTGCTCCGCCCGCTCCGCGGCGATCTGCTCCTCCGCCTGCAGGTGCTCCTGGAGGAGATGGTGGTTGTAGGCGGCGTCGGGCCTGCGCCTCCCGGAACTGCTCCTCATGCATCTGCCTCACCGTGTCCATATATTGGGCACGGGCCTCGCCGATGGTCATGGTGCAATGCACCGGCGAGGATGGCGTGGAGGAGGGGGTTGGCGCCGGATCGTCGACTACCATGTTCTCCATCGGGACGTTGTCGTCCTCCGGCTGCCTGCCGGCCAGCCGGTCGGCAGCAATGGCTGCCATCTCCTTGTGGTCCGTTGTCCGCCCGTCCCAAAGAGCGCTAGAGCGCAAGGAAGCCATGGTGGGCAGTAGTGGTGTGGACAGGAGAAAGGGAACGGATGCAGATGATTGCGGCTATGGCCGGCGCAGCAGTTTATATAGCAATGGTGGGCAGCGGAGGGACGGACGTGTGGCGCCGGAGTAGCCGCCTTGGCAACCGCGTGTCATTAATGTGGGCGGCAGATGGACGGACGGACGACACTTCTGTCCTTTGAAGGCGGAGCAATCGCCTGCACCGGGAAGCGGGGCAGGCGGCGCTGACTGTTTCGGGCGGAAAGCGCGCGCGGGCGAGGAGATCACTTTACTTGGAGAGGATGACAATGGGGACCCACCAGGGCCATAGCCTCACGTACGCAAGTGCCTCCTTATTATATAAATATATAACTATAATTTATTTTGCTTCCTCCTGGTTTCCTGACATCACGATCCCACACCATTGTCAACCTATGTACTTCCTCCTTTCCGGTTTATAGGGATTATCTCAAAATTTTAGTTTTTCCATTTTATAAGGCTCAATTTGGTTGTTTTCCATCACATGTTCAGATTCCAAGGTGCATTAAATCATTGCATGCAAGTATTAAGAGAAAATTGACCAATGCATGTACTTTATGCATGCATGCATTGCAATTAATGCATTGACAAACATAATTTTTTGAGGATAACAAGAGCATTAATTAGGTGCTTTTGCAAAACTACAAAAAGTATTCCACCACTCGCCATCTACCTTGATTGGTGAGATTTTTGAATTGAGCACTATAAACCAGAAAGGAGGGAGTAGTCAATAAACGAGAGAATTGCACAAGTAGCGGCCGACAGCTAGGACCAAGCAGCTCGAGCAGTATTTGTGTTTTTGAGGTGTGAGCCCTGCAGAGTTTTTTGATGTTTAGCCCAGATATTAATTTTTCTCCTCTGAACAACAACGAAAACATCGCTGCAGGTATTAACTGGGCGGGCTGTGGCCAGTCTAGCCCAGGGCAGATATCCAGCCCAGATATTAATTTTTTTCAAGCTGAAAATGGCTAGCCCGGCTATACTATTTTTAGGAATACCCAGGCAAGGTCAAGTTGCTATTCTCTGCCCCGCTGGCTGCAAATCTTTCCTAGGGGGGATGCATTAGGCTTCACAAGAAAATGGGCTTTAAGAAATAATAAATGGGATGTAATTATAAAAACTGGGCAGTAACTACAAAAAAAATGCACCAAACACGTAATTACTTTATAAAATATTATTTTTGGATATTGAGAATTTTAATTTCACTAATTGTTGCGAGCGCAATGTTTAGCTGGATTTTTACATAATATAAATTTATATTGAAATTGTATTTAATCTGACTAAAAAATTTGGGATAAAAATATTTCGGATCCCATCAAAATGTGGGAAATTTTATTGAATTCGGTTTTGAACGATTGGTTGAAATGGGTTGTACATTAACAAGATGTAAATGGGCTATAGTGAATTCCATTAGAATTCATAAATGGGCTACACATTCTTACAAATCTCAAATGGGCTATAAGTTCTCTGCCACACACACTTTTGGCCTTACTAAGTTGACGCGTCCCCTAAAAAAACATAGTTGACACGTATGCAAGGCTTTGTCAACTTATAGTCAACACACGGTTCTAGCAGCAGTGGCCGTTGGATGTCCATCCAACGGATGCCGAGCTTCTTCTTCAATCTCGGATATTCTAGCTTCACCCATCCAAAAAATGATTCCTCCCCCTGACATCTGGGGAGAACCGTTTCGGAAGCTGACCTATGGGCCAACTAAGTTGATGTACTAAGGGCTTTGTCAACTTAGTCAATATAAACGATTCTAGCTGCAGTGACCGTACGATGTCCATCCAATGTCCGTCGTGCTTCTTCAACCTCTGGTCTTCTTGCTCCAGCCGCCCAAAGCAGCCCCAGTCGTGCCACCTGCTCCTGCCTTCCATGGCCGGCTGTGCTGCCGCAGAGGCCTCACCGCCCCCTACTACTCCCACCGCTGGCCAGGCCATCCCTCCACTCACCCACACCCCCTGTTATTTTGCGGCGACGGCAGCGCAACCGAACCAGTGAACCCTCGTACTCCTCTTCACGTGTGCATCCACTGCCACGTCTTCCCCGGCTCCGCGTCGTCCCCTTCCTAGGCCTCGCCGTCGTCCACCGCCGTGGTGCTCTCGGCACGGCGTGGTCAACATGGTCAAGGAACAACTTCCATCGGACATGGACTGTATGTGGAGAGGCTAACAGCTGGGTCCACGGCAGCCGCAAGGAAATGCCTCCTTATTACGCGCAAAATAACTATTCCTCCACCTAACAGCGGGGACCCACCGGACGGGCCACCGTATTTTGCGAAAAAATGATTCGCCACCTGACTGCTGGGACCCACCAGCTATGTCTTCGCACGCAAAAACGATTCACCCCCCTGACTGCTAGGACCCACCAGCTACATCTTCGCACACAAGGAAGTCCGTCCGAAAAAAATGATTCGCCCCCCTGACTGCTGGGACCCACCAGCTACACCTTCGCACGCAAAGAAGTACGTCCGGGCAAAAAAACGATTCGCCCCCCTGACTGCTGGGACCCAGTAGCTACACCTTCGCACCCAAGGAAGTGCGTCCGGGCAAAAAAAACACAAAACGATTCGCCCCCCTAACTATTGGGACCCACCAGCTACATCTTTGCACGCAAGGAATTGCCTGACAGTCGGGACCCACCTGGTCGAAGCGTACGTAGCGTTGTCATTCTGGTCGCGAACGTGTACATACATATATACTGGTCGATGTTGAGGCACGCACGTAGCATGTACACGTACGTACAGCGGCCAGGGTGGAAGAAAGAAAATACGGCCGCGTATGTGTACATACGGGCGGGGTCTCAAACGCCTACTCGCGCATACGTATGGCCAGGGCTCATGTACATGGCTGGGTTAGAATGGAGAAACAGCGTCGTTGTCGTGTTCATGGGGAGGCAATGGAATTCGTCGTGTTCATGGGGAGGCAACGGAATGCGTCGTGTTCATCGGGAGGCAACAGAACGCGTGGGAGCCAACCGACTGGGTCAGAACGGAATGCGTCGTCGTGTTCATCTGGAGGGCTTGGACGGAACAGGCGATGGAAACGAGGCCTGGCGTACCACAGAACGGAGGAAGCGGCCTTGTGTTCGATCGGCCACGTTCGAAACGGGATCCTGTTGGTCGGGAGGGGTCTGGCGTACCGCAATACGGAGGAAATAGACCTCCTACGGTCGAAACGGGGGTCCTGTTGATCGGGAGGGGTGTGGCGTACCGCAAAACGGACGACACGGACTTGTGTTGGAGCGCTACGATCGAAACGGGGGTCCTGTTGATCGAGAGGGGTGTGGCGTACCCCAAAACGGACGAAACGGACATGTGTTGGAGTGCTACGGTCGAAACGGGGGTCCTGTTCATCGGGAAGGGTGTGGCGTACCGCAAAACGAGACTCCACGGGATACTGTTCATCTCCACCGTCGACCTCCTCCAGCCTCCACGGGCTACCGTCGACCTCCTCCGGCCTCCACGGGCTACCGTCGACCTCCTCCAGCCTCCACGTGCTCCTGTTCATCTAGCCTCCACCGCGCGCTACTCCACCGGCTACTGTTCAACCACGCCTCCACGGGCACCCCTCCACCGTCTATTGTTCATCCAGCCCTCCACACCACGGGGTCCAGTTCATCCAGAGGCAACGCCATCACTCACTGTTCATCCAACCCCCCCCCCCCCGCAATGCACACTGTTAATCCAATCGATCGGCTTCAGTTAGCAGCAGTAGTGAAGGAATCACTCGATCGGGTTCAGTTAACAGCCATCGATCAATCGCTCGGGTTCAGTAACACGTAGCCTGCAGTGCAATCATTCGGGTTCAGTTAGAGCCCAACGCCTCGCTCGGGTTCAGTTAGAGCCAATGCATCGCACACACGGGCATACATGTACAAGAGAAACGCGCATCGCTTGGCCCCCAACCTCCCACCGTAACCGGGAACTCCCCGAAATTTTCCTCGCCCTCGCTTCTACCACAGTTTTTTCCGTCATGGACGCCCCAAAGAATGTCAGCTGCGTCTCCGGCCCGCCCAGGACGAAAAGCCCATTTTATGTCATGATTTTTTGTCATAAAAGTAGGAGCCCACCACATCTATGATGATACCAGGTTTTGTCACAATTATCATCATAGAAGTGTCATATGTATGACAGGAAAAAAATTCGTTCGGCCCAAAATGTCACGGATGTGTCTTTTTTTGTAGTGCAGGTGTCCTTCTCCTTCTTGCTCTTATCCTTCATCTTCATGTAGTAGGGGTCGACGATGGCCGAGGCGAGGTCAACCAGGGAGTTCAGTTTGTTCTTGGCACCGCCCCAGACCTTGTAGTGGTCCTGGATGTTGACAAGATTCGGGCATTTCTTTCCCGAAACCTTGAGCGCTTTTAGATCATTGGTGGTGTCCACCGCAGCGAACTTGTAGTCGGAGCTCTTGATAAAACTGGAGAAACGCTCGCAAGGCCTTGTGGCCAGGTGGTAGTGGTAGACCAGGACGTCATGTTGCATGCACAACTAGGCGACGACAACCTTCTGATCGTGCCCAGCATGACCGATGGTGTACTCGAGGTCGAAGCCGACCACTTGGTACTTGTCCTCGGCAAGGAACTGCTCCATAGTTTGTATGGAGCTCTCCACCGACACTAGATCGTTCATGTACACCATCGAGAGGGCCTTCCCCCTCACATGGGTGTCCACTACGTGATGCGTGGTGAACTGGCCACCGTTGTTGTCGTCGGCCGCTAGGAGCGCCATTGGAGCCACAAGGATCGCCATTGGAACCGCTGGATGTCCTCTTTGTATGTGTCATCATGGAGGTGCTTATTGTGTCGTGTGGCGTGAGAGATGAAGGTAAATGGCCGCAGGAATAAATGGGGGAGGCGGCCTGGATTCTCGACGCGTTCACATGGCAGTTTTTGCATCGGGTAACTGCATTGTGGAGCCACGCCCGGCGCAACCGCATGCACACGAACGTGCGTGATCGTGCATCGGCCCCAAACACTAGCAGTGCGCCTGGAGGGACGAGGGCAGAGCACCTGGAGGGACGCGAGAGGGCAGTGCACGCACGGTGGGACGCGAGCAGAGCGCCCTGCGGCCACCTCAACGGCAAGCAACCACACACATAGAGTAGTTGAACACACAGGAAATGGTCGCCTACAAGCCGGCCGACACTTGCATCGCTGCGTAGAGAGCAGCCATGTGCTACTACCTCCGTCTTGGTCTATAGTACCCTTTATATTATGTGCCATACGTTGCCCTCAAATTTAACCAACAAAATGTTAATGCATGTTATAAAAATTATATAATTGGAAACTATGTTCAAATACGAATCCAACTACATAATCTTTGGCAACATGCATTCGTATTTTATTAGTTAAATCCTACTTATAAACCAGGACAGGTGTATAGTAAATAATTCAATCACAAACATTTTTTTATTAATTGTATGTGTGTGTGGCCTTTCGTCCTCCTCTCGCACGTCTTGTCACCCCGCTGCCGCAGACGGCTTACAGCGCAAGCTTGCGCAGCGCACGGGAGCGTTCTTTTGGCCAAACGGTGGCGCCAATGAATCGTCGTTGAGCCCGTTCCCGCGCAACCTCGCAGGTTCCCACGCAAGCTTCCCGCCCGACTGGGTGTAATCCCCCAAAATCCCAATGCTTATCGGCCTGCTATAAAAACCCTCATGGTCGATGATACGTCTCCAACGTATCTATAATTTTTGATTGCTCCATGCTACTTTATCTACTATTTTGGACTATATTGGACTTTACTTTCCAGTTTTATATTATTTTTGGGACTAACCTATTAACCGGAGGCCCAACCCAGAATTGCAGTTTTTTGCCTATTTCAGTATTTCGAAGAAACGGAATATCAAACGGAGTCCAAACGGAATGAAACCTTCGGGAACGTGATTTTCTCACCGAACGTGATTCAGGAGACTTGGACCTTACTCCAAAAAGCTTCCGAGGAGGTCACAAGGGTGGAGGGCGCCCCCCTGGGCATGCCGCCTACCTCGTGGGCCCCTCGGAGCTCCACCGACGTACTCCTTCCTCCTATATATACCTATGTATCCCCGTATGATGAGAAAGGGAGCCAAAAACCTAATTCCACCGCCGCAACCTTCTGTATCCACGAGTTCCCATCTTGGGGCCTGTTCCGGAGCTCCGCCAGAGGGGGCATCCATCACGGAGGGCTTCTACATCATCACCATAGCCCCTCCGATGAAGTGTGAGTAGTTTACTTCAGACCTTCGGGTCCATAGCTAGTAGCTAGATGGCTTATTCTCTCTTTTTGGATCTCAATACAATGTTCTCCCCCTCTCTCGTGGAGATATATTCGATGTAATCTTCTTTTTGCGGTGTGTTTGTTGAGATCGATGAATTGTGGGTTTATGATCCAGTATTATCTATGGAAAATATTTGATTCTTCTCTGAATTCTTTTATGTATGATTGAGTTATCTTTGCAAGTCTCTTAAAATTATCCGTTTGGTTTGGCCAACTAGATTGGTAGTTCTTGCAATGGGAGAAGTGCATGGCTTTGGGTTCAATCTTGCGGTGTCCTTACTCAGTGACAGAAACAGTTGCAAGGCACGTATTGTATTGTTGCCATTGAGGATAACAAGATGGGGGTTTTATCATATTGCATGAATTTATCCCTCTACATCATGTCATCTTCCTTAAGGCGTTACTCTGTTTTTAACCTAATACTCTAGATGCATGCTGGATAGCGGTCGATGAGTGGAGTAATAGTAGTAGATGCAGAATCGTTTCGATCTACTTGTCACGGACGTGATGCCTATATACATGATCATTGCCTTGATATACTCATAACTATGCTCAATTCTGTCAATTGCTCAACAGTAATTTGTTCACCCACCGTAGAATACTTATGCTCTTGAGAGAAGCCACTAGTGAAACCTATGGCCCCCGGGTCTATTCTCATCATATCAATCTATACCACTTTATTTACTTGCTTTGTTTTACTTTGCCTTTACTTTTTACTTTGCATCTATCTATCAAAAATACCAAAAATATTATCTCTATCAGATCTCACTCTCGTAAGTAACCGTGAAGGGATTGACAACCCCTAAGCGTTGGTTGCGAGTTGCTATCGTGTTCTGCAGGTATGAGGGACTTGCGCGTGACCTCCTACTGGATTGATACCTTGGTTCTCAAAAACTGAGGGAAATACTTACGCTACTGTGCTGCATCATCCTCTCCTCTTCGGGGAAAACCAATGCAAGCTCGAGACGTAGAAAGAGGAATTTCTGGCGCCGTTGCGGGGGAGGTGTACGCAAAAGTCAACATACCATGTACCCATCACAATCCCTATCTCTCGCATTACACTATTTGCCATTTTCCTCTCGTTTTCCTCTCCCCCACTTCACCCTTGCCGTTTTATTCGCCCTCTCTTTCCCAATCTCCTCCTCTTTTTCCCGTTTGCCTTTTTCCATTTGCCTTTCTATTTGCTTGTGTGTTGGATTACTTGTTGGCATGGCGCAAGATAATACCAAATTGTGTGACTTCTTGAATACCAATAATAATGATTTCCTTAGTACTCCGATTGCTCCTCTTAATAATGATGAGTCTTGTGAAATCAATACCGCTTTGCTGAATCTTGTTATGAAAGATCAATTCGCCGGCCTTCCTAGTGAGGATGCCGCTACTCATCTAAACAATTTTGTCGATTTGTGTGATATGCAAAAGAAAACAGATACGGATAACAATATTGTCAAATTGAAGTTATTTCCGTTTTCACTTAGAGATCATGCTAAAGTTTGGTTTTCGTCTTTGCCTAAAAATAGTATTGATTCTTGGAACAAGTGCAAAGATGCTTTTATCTCTAAGTATTTTCCTCCCGCTAAGATTATCACTCTTAGGAACGATATCATGAATTTTAAACAACTTGATCATGAGCATGTTGCCCAATCTTGGGAAAGAATGAAATTAATGCTTCGCAATTGCCCTACTCATGGTTTGAATTTATGGATGATCATACAAAAATTTTATGCTGGATTGAATTTTGCTTCTAGAAATCTTTTAGATTCGGCCGCGGGAGGCACTTTTATGGAAATTACGTTAGGGGATGCTACCAAATTGCTTGATAATATTATGGCTAATTATTCTCAATGGCACACCGAAAGATCTTCTAGTAAAAAAGTTCATGCTATAGAAGAAATCAATGTTTTGAGTGAAAAGATGGATGAACTTATGAAGATGTTTGCTCCTAAAAATACTCCTCTTCATCCTAATGATATGCCTTTATATACTTTGCTTGAGAATAATAATGAATCTATGGATATGAATTTTGTTGGTAGGAATAGTTTTGGAAACAACGCTTATAGAGGGAATTTTAATCCTAGGCCTTTTCCTAGCAATCCTTCTAACAATTATGGAAATTCCTACAACAACTCTTATGGAAATTTTAATAAGATACCCTCTGAATTTGAGAGTAGTGTTAAAGAGTTTATGAATTCACAAAAGAATTTTAACGCTTTGCTAGTAGAGAAATTGCTTAAAGTTGATGATTTGGCTAGGAACGTTGATAGAATTTCTCTTGAAATTGATTCTTTAAAGCTTAGACCTATTCCTCCTAAGCATGATATCAATGAGTCTCTCAAAGCTATGAGAATTTCCATTGACGAGTGTAAAGAAAGAACCGCTAGGATGCGTGCTTCCAAAGATGCCTTTATTAAAGCATGTTCTTCTAATCCCTATGAAAATCAAGATGAAGATCTAAAAGTTATTGATGTGTCCCCCATTAAATCTTTGTTTTGCAATATGAATCTTGATGAATCTGAAGATTATCTTCCTTTACCTAGAAGGCGTTTTAAGAATTTGGAGTTTCTATATCTTGATGATGAAATTGATGAAAGTGGGATTGAAATAAATAGAAACCGTGATGTTGCTAAACCTACTATTTTGGATCTCAAGGAATTTAATTATGAAAATTGCTCTTTGATTGGTTGTATTTCCTTATTGCAATCCGTGCTAGAATCTCCTCATGCTTATAGTCGAAATAAGGCCTTTACCGAACACATTGTTGATGCTTTAATGCAATCTTATGAAGAAAAACTTGAGTTGAAAGTTTCTATCCCTAGAAAACTCCATGATGAGTGGGAACCTACTATCAAAATTAAAATTAAAAATTATGAGTTTCATGCTTTATGTGATTTGGGTGCTAGTGTCTCTACTATTCCCAAAACCCTATGTGATTTGCTAGATTTCCGTGATTTTGATGATTGCTCTCTAAACTTGCATCTTGCGGATTCCACTATTAAAAAACCTATGGGAAGAATTAATGATGTTCTTATTGTTGCAAATAGGAATTATGTGCCCATAGATTTTATCGTTCTTGATATAGATTGCACTCCTTCATGTCCTATTATTCTTGGTAGACCTTTCTTTAGAACGATTGGTGCAATTATTGATATGAAGGAAGGGAATATTAGATTCCAATTTCCCTTAAAGAAGGGCATGGAACACTTTCCTAGAAAGAAAATAAAATTACCATATGAATCTATCATGAGAGCCACTTATGGATTGCCTACCAAGATGGCAATACCTAGATCTATCTTTGCTTTTATGCCTAGCTAGGGGCGTTAAACGATAGCGCTTGTTGGGAGGCAACCCAATTTTATTTTGTGTTTTTTTGTTTTTGGTTCTGTTTAGGAATAAATAATCCATCTACCTTCTGTTTGGATGTGGTTTTATGTTTTAATTAGTGTTTGTGCCAAGTAGGACCTATAGGATAACCTACGATGATAGTTGATTTGATTCTGCTGAAAAACAGAAACTTTAGCGCTCACGAGATTAGCTGCCATTTTTTATTGGAGAGTGATTTTGCGTTGATTCTTTTTGATTCTGATCAATAAACAAATTGTCCAGGACTTCCTATTTTGGTAGAATTTTTAGAGTTCCAGAAGTTTGAGTTAGTTACAGATTACTACATACTGTTCTGTTTTTGACAGATTCTGTTTTTCGTGTGTTGTTTGCTTATTTTGATGAATCTATGGCTAGTAAATTAGTTTATAAACCATAGAAAAGTTGGAATACAGTAGGTTTACCACCAATATAAATAAATAATGAGTTCATTACAGTACCTTGAAGTAGTATTTTGTTTTCTTTCTCTAACAGAGCTCACGAGATTTCTGTTGAGTTTTGTGTTGTGAAGTTTTCAAGTTTTGAGTGAATTCTTTTGATGGATTATGGAACAAGGAGTGGCAAGATCCTAAGCTTGGGGATGCCCATGGAACCCCCAGTATAATCCAAGGACACCAAAAAGTCAAAGCTTGGGGATGCCCCGGAAGGCATCCCCTCTTTCGTCCACTTCCATCGGTAATTTACTTGGAGCTATATTTTTATTCACCAACATGATATGTGTTTTGCTTGGAGCGTCTTGTATTATTTGTGTCTTTGCTTGTTAGTCTACCACAATCATCCTTGCTGTACACACCTTTTGAGAGAGCCATACATGATTTGGAATTTGTTAGAATACTCTATGTGCTTCACTTATATCTTTTGAGCTTGATAGTTTTGCTCATAGTGCTTCACTTATATCTTTTGAGCTTGATAGTTTTGCTCATAGTGCTTCACTTATATCTTTTGAGCTTGATAGTTTTGCTCATAGTGCTTCACTTATATCTTTTGAGCTTGATAGTTTTGCTCATAGTGCTTCACTTATATCTTTTTGAGCGTGATAATTTTTGCTCTAGTGCTTCACTTAGATCTTTTAGAGCACGGTGGTGGATTTTTTTTAAAGAAACTTGATCTCTCATGCTTCACTTAGATTATTTTGAGAGTCATTAATAGCATGGTAATTTGCTTAATGTTAATATACTTAGTGTTCAAGATATGTGAAACTTTCTTTTGAGTGAATTGAATACTAAGATAAATTTAATGCTTAATAATTGTTTTGAGATATGGAGGTAATAATATCAAAGTCGTGCTAGTTGAGTAGTTGTGAATTTGAGAAATACTTGTGTTGAAGTTTGTAAGTCTCGTAGCATGCACGTATGGGTAAAGTTGTGTAACAAATTTGAAGCATGAAGTGTACCTGGCTTGTGCATCCTTATGAGTGGCGGTCGGGGACGAGCGATGGTCTTTTCCTACCAATCTATCCCCCTAGGAGAATTGTGCGTAGTACTTGATTTTTGATGGCTTCTAAATTTTTGCAATAAGTATATGAGTTCTTTTGACTAATGTTGAGTCCATGGATTATACGCACTTTTACCTTTCCGCATTTGCTAGCCTCTTCGGTACCGTGCATTTCCCTTTCTCACATTGAGAGTTGGTGCAAACTTCGCCGGTGCATCCAAACCCCGTGATATGATACACTCTTTCACACATAAACCTCCTTATATCTTCCTCAAAACAGCCACCATACCTACCTATTATGGCATTTCCATAGCCATTCCGAGATATATTGCCATGCAACTTTCCACCATTCCGTTCATCATGACATACTTTACTTTTGTCATATTGCCATTGCATGATCTTGTAGTTGACATCGTATTTGTGGCAAAGCCACCATGCATTATTTTTCATACATGTCACTCTTGATTCATTGCACCATCCCGGTACACCGCCGGAGGCATTCATATAGAGTCATATCTTGTTCTAGTTTCGAGTTGTAATTGTTGAGTTGTAAGAAAAATAAAAGTGTGATGATCATCATTATTAGAGCATTGTCCCAAGTGAGGAAAGGATGATGGAGACTGTGATTCCTCCACAAGTCGGGATGAGACTCCGGACGAAAAAAAAGAGGCCAAGGAAGCCCAAATAAAAAAAAGAGGCCATAAAAAAAGAGAAAAGGCCCAAATAAAAAAAATAAAAATAAAAAAAATGAGAGAAAAAGAGAGAAGGGACAATGTTACTATCCTTTTACCACACTTGTGCTTCAAAGTAGCACCTTGTTCTTCATGTAGTGAATCTCATATATTGTGCTTCAAAGTAGCACCATGTTTTTCATATAGTGAGTCTCATAAGTTGTCTTGTTCATACTAGTGGGAATTTTTCATTATAGAACTTGGCTTGTATATTCCTACGATGGGCTTCCTCAAATGCCCTAGGTCTTCATGAGCAAGCAAGTTGTATGCACACCCACTAGTTTTCTTTTGTTGAGCATTCATAGCTCTAGTGCATTCGTTGCATGGCAATCCCTACTCCTCATGTTGACATCAATTGATGGGCATCTCCATAGCCCGTTGATTAGCCTCGTCAATGTGAGACTTTCTCCTTTTTTGTCTTCTCCACACAATCCCCATCATCATATTCTATTCCACCCATAGTGCTATATCCATGGCTCGCGCTCATGTATTGCGTGGAGGTTGAAAAAGTTTGAGATTATTTGAGTATGAAACAATTGCTTGGCTTGTCATCAGGGGTATAGAAGTTGGGAACATCTTTGTGTGACGAAAATGAAGCATAGCCTAACTATATGATTTTGTAGGGATGAACTTTCTTTGGCCATGTTATTTTGAGAAGACATGATTGCTTTGATTAGTATGCTTGAAGTATTATTATTTTTATGTCAATATGAACTTTTATCTTGAATCTTTCGGATCTGAATATTCATACCATGATTAAGAAGATTTACATTGAAACTATGCCAAAGTATCACTCCACATCAAAAATTCTTTTTTATCATTTACCTACTCGAGGACGAGCAGGAATTAAGCTTGGGGATGCCTGATACGTCTCCAACATATCTATAATTTTTGATTGCTCCATGCTACTTTATCTACTGTTTTGGACTATATTGGGCTTTATTTTCCACTTTTATATTATTTTTTGGACTAACCTATTAACCGGAGGCCCAGCCCAGAATTGATGTTTTTTGCCTATTTCAGTATTTTGAAGAAACGGAATATCAAACGGAGTCCAAATGAAATGATACCTTCGGGAACGTGATTTTCTCACCGAACGTGATCCAGGAGACTTGGACCCTACTCCAAGAAGCTTCCGAGGAGGTCACGAGGGTGGAGGGCGCGCCCCCTTACCTCGTGGGCCCCTCGGAGCTCCACCGACGTACACCTTCCTCCTATATATATCTACGTATCCTCGTATGATGAGAAAGGGAGCCAAAAACCTAATTCCACCGCCGCAACCTTCTATATCCACGAGATCCCATCTTGGGGCCTGTTCCGGAGCTCCACCGGAGGGGGCATCCATCACGGAGGGCTTCTACATCATCACCATAGCCCCTCCGATGAAGTGTGAGTAGTTTACTTCAGACCTTCGGGTCCATAGCTAGTAGCTAGATGGCTTCTTCTCTCTTTTTGGATCTCAATACAATGTTCTCCCCCTCTCTCGTGGAGATCTATTCGATGTAATCTTCTTTTTGCGGTGTGTTTGTTGAGAACGATGAATTGTGGGTTTATGATCCAGTATTATCTATGGAAAATATTTGATTCTTCTCTGAATTCTTTTATGTATGATTGAGTTATCTTTGCAAGTCTCTTTGAATTATCCGTTTGGTTTGGCCAACTAGATTGGTAGTTCTTGCAATGGGAGAAGTGCATGGCTTTGGGTTCAATCTTGCGGTGTCCTTACTCAGTGACAGAAAGAGTCGCAAGGCACGTATTGTATTTTTGCCATTGAGGATAACAAGATGGGGTTTTTTATCATATTGCATGAATTTATCCCTCTACATCATGTCATCTTGCTTAAGGCGTTACTTTGTTTTTAACTTAATACTCTAGATGCATGCTGGATAGAGGTCAATGAGTGGAGTAATAGTAGTAGATGCAGAATCGTTTCGATCTACTTGTCACGGACGTGATGCCTATATACATGATCATTGCCTAGATATACTCATAACTATGCTCAATTCTGTCAATTGCTCAACAGTAATTTGTTCACCCACCATAGAATACTTATGCTCTTGAGAGAAGCCACTAGTGAAACCTATGGCCCCCGGGTCTATTCTCATCATGTCAATCTATACCACTTTATTTACTTGCTTTGTTTTACTTTGCCTTTACTTTTTACTTTGCATCTATCTATCAAAAATACCAAAAATATTATCTCTATCAGATCTCACTCTCGTAAGTAACCGTGAAGGGATTGACAACCCCTAAGCGTTGGTTGTGAGTTGCTATCGTGTTGTGCAGGTACGAGGGACTTGCGTGTGACCTCCTACTGGATTGATACCTTGGTTCTCAAAAACTGAGGGAAATACTTACGCTACTGTGCTGCATCATCCTCTCCTCTTCGGGGAAAACCAACGCAAGCTCGAGACGTAGCAGTCGACGAGTCCTGCGTCGCATCTTCCCCTCCCTCCCTGTTAGCTTATCCCGTATGCTTCTCCCACAATCAACAATGGCACCGGTCTGTCATGGTCGCTCAGCCACTCTGTCGTCATCATACGACAGCTCCAGCTGGGAGGCTACACCGCGGCGGCGGCGCAGTCCTTGGTGTAGTGTAGTGCGCGTGGCGTCCCTGTTGGGTTTGCACGGAACACCCACCACACGCTCCGCCACCGTTGCCCGTCAGCAGCTGTTGCTAGTCGTCATTGCTGCCACACCACCGTTGAAATCTAGGGTCATTGCCCGCTCCGCCACCGTGGCCCGAAGGCCGGACGTGGCCGTCGTGGCCGCCACCCCACTGCCAGCCTCCGTGGCCATCACCCGCTCCGCCACCGCGGCCCGAAGGTGGGAGGTGGTGGTCGTGGCCGCCACCCCATCATCGGTCGCCCTGGCCGCCAGCCCACCGTCGACCGCCGGGGCCATTACCCGCTCCACCATCGCCGCCCGAAGGCGGGAGGCGGAGGTGGATGCTGGCACATGCGTCAGTGACCTTGCGCGCTACACCGAGTTCCTGCGGGAGGAGGAGGAGTGCTACGTCGAGCATGCAAAGAGCCTTACCGCCGCTGTGGCCGCGTCACATGCCGCCTCAAAGGCGATGAATCAGGAGATCTACGAGGATAGCCACCGGTTCAAGAGGGATCGTCTGGAGCAACATTGGGCATTCGAGCTGGCGAGTGTCGCCGAATGTGCAGCAGTGGCAGGCACTGTATTGCATTTGTCTAGCTCATCGGTAGGCTCCTCCTCCTCTGCCTCTTACTGAGTGCGCTCGGCAGAGGAGAGGCTGCCGGAAGTAGTACCAAGCCCCTTGTAGTAGTAGTAGTAGTAGTAGTAGTAGTAGTAGTAGTAGTAGTAGTAGTAGTAGTAGTAGTAGTAGTAGTAGTAGTGGTGGTGGTGGTGGTGGTGGTGGTGGTGGTAGTAGTGGTTGTAGTACTAGTACTAGTTCTAGTACTAGTACTAGTACTAGTAGTAGTAGTAGTAGTAGTAGTAGTAGTAGTAGTAGTAGTAGTATTTAGGGGCTATTTTGTTCAGATCATCTGACTATAGATGTGGTGGAACTGTACAATGTACTTAAAATTAGCTAGTATATATAGTAGAACTAGCTATTTCAGTACGTGGTTGGCAACAATTAGGGAAAAGTTTGGTCGATTTAGCTGTCGAGTTGAACTGTTTGTATAAATTAAGCACGATTGCTTAATCTATGAATGAAATCTATGCTTAATTACTGAATTTTAGTTGCAAAAAATAGATAGTGCTAGTGATTTTTAGGTGCATATTTTGACAAGTCGCGGTGTTACAAGGTTTACAAATGGCAATGTTACTAGATCAACAAATGTCAATATTTCAAGTTCGACAAATGGCAACATACCCAATATGACAGATGCAAATCTTACCAAATTGTTTGTAAGTGGTTGCACACGGGTCATCCAAAACAACTATTTGCGTTGAAGAGATACATATTTCCTGCTCTCGCTTTGCTTATGGGTGTTCTATCTAAAATGTTTGCGATCAACAACTGCACAAATTCTGCTCGGCACATTTTCCCTTGGCTTCCAGGGGAAGCTGTCAGTTTGCATAAGGGTGTTCTAACTAAAACGTTTGCGATCGAGATACAATATTAAACCCAAGAAAAAAATATTTCCGGCGATGGCAAAGGCGGCGTGCTGCGCCATCCTTGTCATTGTCGTCCTTTGGGACGGTGTTGTTGAAGTCTTCAAGGCAGCTCAGAATGTTCTTCACTTGTGAATCAAACATCATGTTGTCGCATGATCGACGGGCGGGGCGCGGGAGGACGGCAGCTGGCGACGCTGAGAGGCAGCAGTCGACGGCAGCGTCCCATGCCGCTGAGGGGGGCGCGTGCACGGGCACGGCGGGTGTAGTCAAATGCACGGGGACCGGCGCCGCGGTGGGTGGAGGGGTGCGCACGCACACGGGCGCTGGTGCTGGCATGTACACGAGCTCGCGCGGGTCCACAGAGACCTTAGTGATGCCCACGGCTTCCAGCTCTACGACAGTGCTCGGCGACCAGCCCATTAATGCTAAGGGGATGGTCACTAGCGCAGGCGCGGGGATGGGAGCGGGGGCAACAACAGCCGCGGCCAGCTCATTCGGGGCCATGTCCATGAGGCCCCATTCCTCCTTATTTTCTATCTCCTCTGGCTCGGAGTCGACTTCACCAAACTTGAAGACTAGTGGCAGATGATCCTTCTGCGCCATGGTGTTGGTGGAGGTCTGCGGGACGGAGGGGAATGGGAGGCGAATAGTAAGGCCGCCTGTATTAAGCAGCAGCTCGGGCGCCATTAATGGAGAGGAATGCGGGCAGCCATGGAAGTCAAAGGGCTCGATTCCCAGTGAGCCTGCGCAGCGTACAGCTCGCACGCTTCCCGGTGAGCCTGCGCATTGGAGGACAGCTTGCACGCCTCTCGGTGTGCCTGCGCACCAGACTGCGCTCGCACGCCTCTAATGACCCATAAGTATAAGGGATCTATCGTAGTCCTTTCGATAAGTAAGAGTGTCAAACCCAACGAGGAGCAGAAGGAAATGACAAGCGGTTTTCAGTAAGGTATTCTCTGCAAGCACTAAAATTGTAGGTAACAGATAGTTTTGTGATAAGATAATTTGTAACGGGTAACAAGCAATAAAAGTAAATAAGGTGCAGCAAGATGGCCCAATCCTTTTTGTAGCAAAGGACAAGCCTGGACAAGTTCTTATATAGAGAAAAGCGCTCCCGAGGACACATGGGAATTATCGTCAAGCTAGTTTTCATCACGCTCATATGATTCGCGTTCGTTACTTTGATAATTTGATATGTGGGTGGACCGGTGCATGGGTGCTTCCCTTTCTTGGGCAAGCATCCCACTTATGATTAACCCCTATTGCAAGCATCCGCAACTACAAAAGAAGTATTAAGGTAAACCTAACCACAACATTAAACATATGGATCCAAATCAGCCCCTTACGAAGCAACGCATAAACTAGGGTTTGAGCTTCTGTCACTCTAGCAACCCATCATCTACTTATTACTTCCCAATGCCTTCCTCTAGGCCCAAACAATGGTGAAGTGTCATGTAGTCAACATTCACATAACACCACTAGAGGAGAGACAACATACATCTCATCAAAATATCGAACGAATACCAAATTCACATGACTACTAATAGGAAGACTTCACCCATGTCCTCAGGAACAAATGTAACTGCTCACAAAGCATATTCATGTTCATTATCAAAGGGGTATTAATATGCATTAAGGATCTGAACATATGATCTTCCACCGGATAAACCAACTAGCATCAACTACAAGGAGTAATCAACACTACTAGCAACCCACAGGTACCAATCTGAGGTTTGGGTACAAAGAGTGGATACAAGAGATGAACTAGGGTTTGAGAGGAGATGGTGTTGGTGAAGATGTTGATGGAGATTGACCCCCTCCCGATGAGAGGATCGTTGGTGATTACAATGGTGATGATTTCCCCCTCCCGGAGGGAAGTTTCCCCAGCAGAACAGCTCTGCTGGAGCCCTAGATTGGTTCCGCCAAGGTTCCGCCTCATGGCGGCGGAGTTTCGTCCCGTAAGCTTTCTTATGATTTTTTCCAGGGTAAAAGACTTCATATAGGAGAAGATGGGCACCGGAGGGCCCACGATGCAGGGGGCGTGCCCTGTAAGGGTGGGCGCCCCCCATCCTCATGACCAGGGTGTGGGACCCCTCTGGTACTTCTTTCGCTCAATAATTATCATTTATTCCAAAAATGACTTTCGTGGAGTTTCAGGACTTTTGGAGCTGTGCAGAATAGGTCTCCAATATTTGCTCCTTTTCCAGCCCAGAATCCCAGCTGCCAGCATTCTCCCTCTTCATGTTAAACCTTGTAAAATAAGAGAGAATAGCCATAAGTATTGTGACATAACGTGTAATAACAGCTCATAATGCAATAAATATCGATATAAAAGCATGATGCAAAATGGACGTATGAACTCCCCCACGCTTAGGCCTTGCTTGTTCTCAAGCGGAAGCCAATATCGAAAAATATTTCCACATGTTTTGAGATAGAGGTGTCGATAAAAATAAAATATGGATATGAGGGTATCATGATCATTCTTATAATAGCAACATATATAAATTTTGTCATATGATTTCTTATGCTCAAGTAACAATCTATTCACAATGTTAAGTATGATTCAGAAAATTCATTGAGAACTAACAAACTATATTCTCAGTCATTGAAGCAATTGCAATTTATCATAATATCGGAAAGAGTCAAGAATAGAGCTTTTCAGCAAGTCCACATACTCAACTATCATTTAGTCTTCCACAATTGCTAACACTCATGCAATACTTATGGTTCTAGAGTTTTAATCGGACACAGAGAAAGATAGGGGCTTATAGTGTTGACTCCCAATGTTTTACCTCAAGGGTAATGTCAACAATAGTAGTTCATGATAACTTACATTCAATTGGATATATATATATATACATATATATATATATATATATATATATATATATATATATATATATATATATATATATATATACAGACGGTCTATTCTGCTAATATTTGCAGAATAACTATTCTGCACACCACTTCCACACTGCACGCTGAACGCAAGTGCACTGCATCTTCTTGACGACGAGCACTGCAATATAGACTAGTGAACTTCACGTCGGAAAAAACTGCATGCAGTGTTTTTCCGGTACTGTTTTCGCTCTAATTTTTGATTGTTTATCGGAACGAGGCGTATAATATACCGTTGGAAAGCTATGGATTAGGCGCAACTTTGCTATGTTGAACACTTTTCGAGATTCCTCGCGGTTTAAGAGCAGTTTCAAAAACAGCGCGGTGGATGACGAGTGGCAGCGAGCGTATTTTCGTGATTTTTCTAAACCGCTCATCGGAATAAAGCAAATGATACGCCATTGGAAAGATATTGTCAAGACGCATCTTTTTCATATCCATTATGTTTTCTAATTCGTTACGGTTTAAGAGCAGTTTCAAATTTACTAAATCGCGGAATTATGTTTTTTTGAAATTTTTGCAATTTTCGGTACTGTTTTCGCACTTGTTTTTGAACCGTTTGTTGAAACGAGGCGTGTAATACGTCATTGGAAAGCTATGGATGAGGCGCAACTTTCATATGTTGAAATATTTTTGAAATTCCTTACGGTTTTAAGTTAATTTTGAAAACCGTGCGGCAGACGACGAGTGGCAGCTGCTGTTTTCGCGAAATTTTTACAAACCGCTGCTCGGAATGATTCAAACGATACGCCGTTGGAAAGGTATCGACGAGGCACAACTCTTTCATGTAGAACACTCTCTCTAATTCTTTATGGTTTAAGAGCAGTTTTAAATTTACCGAAACGCGGACACTCTATTTTTCGCGACACCCAAATCGACGTGGGTACTTCATCCGACTGAAAACCGCACTGCAACGGACGAAAAACCGCACTGCATCACACGGGTAAGAGAAGTGCATGGTTTCTTTTATTCAAATGTAATTTTTTCAAGG
The DNA here is from genome assembly GCF_018294505.1 of Triticum aestivum. NCBI lineage: Eukaryota > Viridiplantae > Streptophyta > Magnoliopsida > Poales > Poaceae > Triticum > Triticum aestivum. The sequence continues at coordinate 168,920,340 of NC_057807.1, read as the reverse complement.
ATGAGAAAGTAGAGTGCACTTCACATCCGGTGTAAATGAACCACAATACTATCAAGAAGTGAGCCGCATTACTTTTTTTCCCTCCCGTAACATTTTTTTGCCCTTACGGGATGTACAAAATTATACGGCCGGCCGCACTGCTTTAGAATGAAAACCAACGTTATACGGCCGGCCGCACTGCTTTAGAATGAAAACCGCACTGCATCGGACAGGCAAGCGAGCTGCATAATTTCTTTTTTCGTACGTAATTTTTCTCATACGAGTTTTTGTTGTCTTTTTTTAACTTTTTTATAAATGAGGGTGGACAGCAGAGTCGAGGGCAAGTGAGCTGTGACATATATCAAAGTGAGCCGCATTATTATCTTGTTGTTTCCCTAAAATTTTCGCATTTTTCATTTTCATATTGGGTGCAAGTGAACACTACCACTCTCAAAAGTGAACCTCATCGGAGGACCAAACACACTGCATGTGTTTGATGCAGTAGATTGATTTTTTAAACACATGAACAAATTTCACTTCACATATAGGAGTAATGAAACATCATTCTTTTTACACAAACTGACTACACTTCAAAAAAATGATCAATAAATGCAAAACATGGATGGATCGCCCAACTTTTCCATGAAAAAATGCACTGCACACATGCCTGAGGCAGGGGACAGATTGCACGAGCATCCGGCGCGGACTGCAAGCAGATGCGCTTCACACTGCACAAGAACATCGAGTAAACTGCTCGGTGATCCATCCAGGTGAATGGGATTGAAGAGAACTACAAAATTCTCCATAATTAACTACAATCCATTTTTCAACACTTCTCAAATCGATATTGAAATCCTCCTGCACTGAACTGCAACCAACACATTGGAGAACCTCGCTTCAAAATAAAAACGATCCGCAAGCAATGTTGTACCGAACTGCATCACTGAAACCGCGTAAGAGGAATTGCAAAATCCAAAATCTGCAAAAAGGAGAGAAAAATAAGCCTTTTATGAACTACACACAGGCAGCTACTGCTCTTCCATAGCCGCTGCCCCATCTCCATGGGAAAAAGCATGGGGTTCGTCTCTTCTGGGCACACATGCGGCCACCGGCCCACTCCAAACGCGGGATCCCGCCCCGTCATCTGCGACCGGATCGACATGCGGGGAGACGCAAGCTGAGTGCTAGTAGTGAACTTTGTCGGCGAGGCATTGGGTCCCGGCGGTGGCAACTTTCGGGCAACGACGGCCATGGCTGCTTCCCTGCTGCGGCACAGAGAAAGATTGAGAGAGGGGAAAGGGATGAGCTAGAGCTGATGGAGAAGGGGAAGAAGGGAGGAGCGGGCGGACGGCGATGGTCTCACTGGCGGCAGGCTGGCACTGGCGAACTGCTCGGCGGCGTCTCGGGTCCCGACATGGTCAACGACCTCAAACTGCACGGCACCATGGACCCCCGTCAGATCTGATGGGGAGGTGCTGCTCCTCCCAGATCAGGAGCAGCCCCGATGGCGACTGTTGAGGTACCGCGCGGTGGTTCCTCATCGGATCGGGAAGGTGGGAAGGTGAAGAGGGCCACCACAGCCGAGGCACGGCGGCGTAGTAGGTGTAGTGGGAGACTGGGTGCGGCGTGGGGGAGGGAGGTGGCGGCGCGGTGGTGAGGTTGGGTGGCGCCGCACTGGAGTAGAGAGGTGGAGGGGATTTGGGCGTGAGGTGGGGAGGTTGGGCGGCGGCGCACAAGAGTAGAAGGTGGAGGGGATTTGGGGCATGCGGGTGAGGTCGAGGGAGAGGTGGGGGTGTGGGGTTGCGGTGGCGGCGGGCCGGGGCTACGGCGGTGGTAGAAGGTGGCCCGAGAGTGTGGGGTGGGGGCGAAGTGGGTGGCGGTGATTTTTTTTGTTTTCCTGTGTGTTCGGATCGGGTGGGCTCCTTAGCGAGGTGTTAGCAGAATAAGGTTCGGGTGTGCAGAATAAGGTCTTAAGGGGTGTTATCATAATAGACCCACCCTATATATATATATATATGTATGTATGTATGTATGTATGTATCAGGATCTTTCCAACATGAGGTGCTTGCCAAAGGATAAAATAAAAAGAGAAAGGTGAAGAACACCTTGACTCTTGCATAATGTAAAAGACATAAAGTAAAAGATAGGCCCTTCACAGAGGGAAGCAGAGGTTGTCATGTGCTTTTTGGTTGGATGCACAAAATCTTAATGCAAAAGAACGTCACTTTATATTGTCACTTTATTATGCAGTCCGTCGCTTTTATTACTTCCATGTCACACATTCGTAAAGCTTATTTTCTCCACATTAATAAGGCATACATATTTAGAGAGAAATTTTTATTGCTTGCAACATGACAACTTACTTGAAGGATCTTACTCAATCCATAGGTAGGTATGGTGGACTCTCATGGCAAAACTGGGTTTAAGGATATTTGGAAGCACAAGTAGTATCTCTACTTGGTGCAAGGAATTTGGCTAGCATGAGGGGGAAAGGCAAGCTCAACATGTTTGAATGATCCATGACAATATACTTTAACTGAGATGTGAGAAAACATAACCCATTATGTTGTCTTCCTTGTCCAACATCAACTCTTTAGCATGTCTTACTTTAATGAGTGCTCACAATCATAAAAGATGTCCAAGATAGTATATTTATATGTGAAAACCTCTCTTTCTTTATTACTTCCTATTAATTGCAACGATGACCAAAACTATGTTTACCAACTCTCAACAAATTTTAAGCCTCGTACTCTCTATATGTGAAGTCATCACTATCCATAAGATCAATATGAACTCTTTTATTTTTTTATTCTCTTTTATGCACTTAAGATCATAGCAAGATAGCAAAGCCCTTGACTCAACACTAATCTTTATTATATATAGCTCACGGACTCGATTACATAGAGGGGTCACAAAGCAAAACTCAAAACTAATTCATACCAAAACTTTAATCTACTAGATCAAGATATTACCAAAAGGATCGAACTAAGTAAAACGGTAAAGATAGGAGTGTGATGGTGATACGATGCCGGGGCACCTCCCCCAAGCTTGGCAGTTGCCAAGGGGAGTGCCCATACCCATGTGATTATGTCCTCGGAGGTGATGAAGAAGGTGGTGATGGTGATGGATAATCGCACATCGAGCGTAGAAGCTCTTCCAATTTGCGAATAATGCCCTTGAGTGCGATGATATGCTCCTTCAACAAAATATTTTCCTATGTGAGATACTTGTTTTGTATGCAAGCTAACTCAATCATCTTGAAAGCTTCAATCTCAGTTGGGGTAAAGAGGTTAGGAAGAGGTTGAGGGATGTTTTCTTCTTCGGCCGCCGGAACTTGATCCTCCATGGCCTTCTTGATCCCATCATCCTTGTTGATCTCCTCAGGTTCTTCTCTCTTCGGTTCTATCTTCAATAGTCAAGCATCCTTGTCTTTATTGTTGAAGGAGGGTGGCGTCATGATGCTCCAGATTTGTCAGAAAAACAGCTCGAAACAAAGATAGAAGATTTTTGCGTGATACGGTGGTCAAAACCTTCGGGAGATTATATAATGATTTTTTACCGACCAGAAGAAGTATCGTGCAAGAAAACGGAGTCCGGAGAGCACACGAGGTGCCCACGAGGCAGGGGGGCGCGCCCAGTAAGGTAGGGCGCGCCCTCCACCCTCGTGGACGCCTCGTGTCCTTCCCGGACTACTTCTTATTTTCCTATTTTCTTAAATATTCCAAAACGGAGAAAAATTGCTATTACAATTGTTTTGGAGTCGGTTTACTTACCGTACCACATACCTATTCCTTTTCGGGGTATGAAACGTTCTGGAAAGTGTCTCTTATGTATTCTTTCGGGGTCACGGTTTCAATAATATTAGTTTCAACATTTATAGGATTACTTGCGATATAATGTTTGATTCTTTGACCGTTCACCACCCTCGGACTTGTGCCTTCAAAGTTGTTGATTTTTATGGTACCGGAACGATAGACCTCCTCGATAACGTAAGGGCCTTCCCATTTAGAGAGAAGTTTTCCTGCAAAAAACATAAACGAGAGTTGAATAGGAACACATAATCACCTACGTTAAACTCATGCTTTTGTATCCTTTTGTCATGCCATCTTTTAACTTTTTCTTTAAATAGCTTGGCATTCTCATATGCTTGGGCTCTCCATTCATCATGTGAGCTAATGTCAAATAACCTCTTCTCACTGGCAAGTTTGAAATCATAATTGAGCTCTTTAATGGCCCAATATGCCTTATGTTCAAGTTCGAGAGGTAAGTGACATGCTTTTCCATAAACCATTTTATATGGAGACATACCCATAGGATTCTTATATGCAGTTCTATAGGCCCATAGTGCATCATCAAGTTTCTTGGACCAATTCTTTCTAGATCTATTAACAGTCTTTTGCAAAATTAATTTGAGCTGTCTATTACTCAAATCTACTTGACCACTAGACTGTGGGTGATATGGAGATGCAATTCTATGATTAACATCGTACTTAGCAAGCATTTTACGAAAAACACCATGAATAAAATGTGAACCACCATCAGTCATGAGATATCTAGGGACACCAAACCTTGGAAAAATAACTTCTTTAAGCATCTCAATAGAGGTGTTATGATCAGCACTACTAGTTGGAATAGCTTCTACCCACTTAGCAATGTAATCAACAGCAACTAAAATATGTGTATATCCATTAGAGGCAGGAAAATGTCCCATATAGTCAAAGCCCCAAACATCAAATGGTTCAATAACAAGAGAATAATTCATAGGCATTTCTTGACGTCTACTAATATTACCAATTCTCAGACATTCATCACAAGACAAGACAAACTTACGGGCATCTTTGAAGAGAGTAGGCCAATAAAAACCGGATTGCAATACCTTATGTGCAGTTCTATCTCCAGCGTGGTGTCCTCCATATGCCTCGGAGTGACACTTGCGTAGGATATGTTCCTATTCATGCTCAGGTACACAACGTCTAATAACACCATCTACTCCTTTATAAAGGTGTGGGTCATCCCAGAAGTAATGTCTTAAATCATAAAAGAACTTTTTATTTTGCTTGTATGTGAAACTAGGTGGTATAAATTTAGTAACAATATAATTAGCATAATCAGCATACCATGGAGCAGTAAGAGAAGCATTTGTGACAGCTAATTGTTCATCAGGAAAGCTATCATCAATAGGTAGTGGGTCATCAAGAACATTCTCTAACCTAGACAAGTTGTCTGCAACGGGGTTCTCAGCTCCCTTTCTATCAATAATATCCAACTCAAATTCTTGTAGCAAGAGAACCTGTCGGCATTCTGGGAACGGGATCCCCAGACTTGCCTGCCTGCGGCCTGCAGCGTGGCTCAGCAGAGGCCCAGTACGGCCCCTCTTCATCAACCTAAGTTCAAGACCCTCGTGAGGGGCCAAGCCTCGCGGGGCGGACGACAGAAGGCCTCCTCAGGGGCGGCCTCATCAGGCAGGCTCGCGAGGAGGCGGAGAGATCAAGGCAAGGGGTACCTCGCGAGGTGCTCATGATGCAAGCCATGACGATCAAGACCAGGTGGGTGCCAGCCCATGCAGTGTCCTTGTTTCCTCTTTGGTGCAAAGGGGCAAGCGCAGGCGCAGAGTACCGAGGCATCAAGCAAAGGTTTCCATATTGGTGCAACAAGACCATGACCAGCAGTACGGCAGGACGAAGGTCACCATGGAGCCCAAGACGGCGTCATCGCCAGTGCCTTTGGTAGTCGAAGACCACCTTTAGTCAGGATAGCTTGTACTAGTTGTCCCCTTACAAAATGGCCGTTGTTGGCTCCCTTCTTGCTCAATATTTGGGAAGAGGACCAGGGCCTCTATAAATAGGGCTAGCCACCATAGTAGAAGGCATCTAATCCGAACCTAGCCCATCCACACACCACCACAAGAACACCTCTCCTCGCGAGGCTGTTCCTCCTCTGTATTGTTCATCATCAGCCCAAGAGGCAATCCACCACACCACACGCTGGATTAGGGTACTACACCACAACGGTGGCCCGAACCAGTATAAACCTCGTGTCCCTTGTGTTGTTCATCGTGCTAGCTTAGATTTGCGGCGAGGTCGTGGGTGTGTTTCGGTAGGGAGAAGATCTTCGTGCGCACCCTAGAGTTTGAACCTTAAGGGTTTGCCGGAACCCAATATTCGACATTTGGCGCGCCAGTTAGGAGTGCGCCGAAATCTTTTCTCCGCTGATCTGCGTCCCATCGTTTTGTCGCATCCATGGCAGATGCTCGCCGAGCTCACACCAAGCGCCGGGCTGCTCTCGCCGCCCGCGTCGCCCAGACGGCTCCTGTCTGCGGGCCTCCTTGTCGTTCTTTGTCGCCTGCCGCCAACGCCGCCACCGGCCCGGCGGGGAACGAGCAGCCAGCATCTTTGTTGCACCCCTCGGTGCGGCGGAAAGGCCGCACCGCCACTTCATCACTGACCCCAGCTGGTTTGTCGTCTCACGCTCGTCACGCCCCCACGGACGCGCAGGCCGCGTTTCTCCTGGCATGTGAGCTCTTGCACTACCGCCCCGTCGACGACCTTTATGAGGAGTGGCTTGCTTGCATCATCGAGCTCGTCAGCGCCGCAGGGGGCTCTCCTGCGCCGTCTCTCTCGCTGTCTCGCCCTCTGTCATGCATGGGCGACGCGACCCCGGGAGCGCCTCCGCCACCTCCTCCCCAAGAGGGCGCCCTGGCACCAAGGCGCGCAGCCCCTAGTCATGACCCACCGCGTCCATCGCACGCGCGGCAAGAAAGAAGCTCCCAAGAAATTCCTCGGCCTCAAGAAGGCGCTCATGTGCTCCCTGCACCAGCACGGCAAGACCGCATCCCTGCACCAGCACGCCAAGACCCCGCGCTGCCCATGGTGGTAGCGCGCGAGAAGCATCAAGGGCAGGCCCCGTGTCTACAAAAGGCTCCGGTGGCCACAGCAGGCTGCCGTGCCTTCACCACCGACCTGCGCGACGTCGCCTGGCCAGGCAAGTTCAAGCCGGATCTGCCTCCTCGCTACGACAGTACCGCCGACCCCGCGGAGTTCTTGCAGCTCTACGAGCTGGGCATCGAGGTGACCAACAGAGACGAAAAGGTCATGGCAAACTGGTTTCCCATGGCGCTCAATGATGGCGCCCGCACCTGGCTCCTGAACCTGCCTCCCGGTTTGATCTCCTCTTGGGACGAGATGTGCAGCCCTTTCATCGCCAACTTCCAGGGCACTTGCGACCGCCCTTCGGCTGCGGGTGACCTGCGCCGCATCAAGCAGCAGCCTGGAGAGACCCTGCAGAAGTACATCCAGCATTTCAACAGCGCTCGCCTCAAGATCCTCAAGGTGACGGACGAGGCTATCATCTTAGCGTTTTCTGATGGCGTTCGCAATGTCAAGATGAAGGAGGAGCTCGCCATCCACGAGGATCTGTGCACATCTCTGGAGCTATTTAACCTTGCGACCAAGTGCGCAAGAGCTGAGGAGGGGCGCCTCTCCCTTCTCGAGCTTCCAGCTGCTGACCCGGAAGAGAAGAAGCCCAAGGCCAAGGATGTGAAGCGCAAAGGAGCAGTCGTGCTTGCAGCAGAGCCAGACACGAAGCACGACAGGGACCAGCCGGAGTCGTCCAAGGGCAACCAATTCTGCGCCTACCACAACCTCTACACCCACAACACCAATGAATGCCAGGAGCGCAGGGCTGTTCGAGAAGGACGCCTCGGTCGATGCCCCGAGCGCAATGATCGGGGCTATAGCCGAGGAGGAGGAAGAGGCGGAGGACTTTGGGATGACCGAGGCCCTTGCCAGGAGTGGCGTGACCGACCTCGTGAGGATCGCTGGCAGTACCAGCCTCACGAGGGAGCCTGGAGGTCACGAGGACTGCCCGCAGGCCTTCCTCCTCTGCCGCCACTGCCAAGAAGGTATGATGACCACCACCAGGAGGAGGGGGCTGGGGCTTCCAGGAGCTACGTGCTATTGCTTACATCTTGGGCGGAGCCCAGGCCCCAGCTTCTCAGTGCATCTTCAAGCAGTTTTCTCGCGAGGTGAATGCAGTCCTCCCCAAGCTCGAAGCCACACGCCCGCTCAGGTGGTCCAAGTGTGCCATCACTTTTAGCTCAGCAGATCAACTCAACTGTGCAGCTACCACTGGCGTCCTCCCGATGCTCTGTTCCCCAGTCATCAGCAACGTGCAAATTACCAGGACCCTCATCGATGGCAGCGTAGGGCTCAATGTTCTGTCCGTCGAGATGTTCAACAACCTTCAAGTGCCATATGATCAACTTCAGCCTACCAAGCCTTTCTCAGAAGTTACTGACGGCTCCACTACCCCGATAGGGCAAGTCCGCCTCCCTGTCACTTTCGGGCAGCGCAACAACTACCACACCAAGCTCATCGACTTCGACGTCTCCCACATTCGCCTGCCATACAATGCCATCCTCGGGTATCCAACCCTGGCCAAGTTCATGGTGGTGACCCACCATGGCTACAATGTCCTTAAGATGTCGGGAAGTGGCGGTATCATCACAGTCCCCTGCGAAGAGAAAGATGCGGTGTGCTCCCTCGAGCGCGCCTTCCAAGCTGCATCAATCGAGGACCCGGACAGCAAGGGCGAGAACCCTCCTGAGGCATAGCGTATCTCGCTCCCTGGTCATCGAAACATCAATACCAACCCAACTAGACGTAGACCTTACCTTCACCGTAAGGGGCCAAACTAGTATAAACTCTCTCGTGTCCCTTGTCCCGATTTAACCCCTTCAAGCTTCCTAGTTGCGATGGCTCCACAACTAAGTCCTTTCACAAGGACATCTGACGTGACTATTCCACGACAGTTGGCGCCCACCGTGAGGCCAGCGCACGGTGGATTTGAGTTCTTGAAGGGCAACTTCGAAGGGCTCAAGGGATACGTAGTGGGCCGGATGACCAAGAGTCGTCGCGGCAAGATCTACATCGACAACGAAGGGTGGGGTCTCGACGTCGGCTCAGTTGAGTACGGATACCAGGTCCCCTTCGGCGGAATCCACGTCTTCATCGGCCGGATCGGTGAGCCGGGCCCTGAGCCGGACAACTGCACCGACCTCGTCGAGACGGCTCAGCGTGCGAGGAAGACCCGGATTCAACCAGTCATGAGGCGTGCCTTCATGGGTTGCGTCCACGGAGAGGACTTTTCTGAAGGATCTGAAAATAGGGGTGAGATGGCCGTCCTCTCGGACGATGACTCGTCCGCCGGTTCAACAGATTCGTTGTACCAAGTGCAAGACGGCGTGCTCGAGGGCTGTTCCGATGGCATCAGTATTCCGGACCCCTTTCAGCCGCCAAGATGGGCCAGAATCTTCATGGCTGGGACTCAGCCCGGCTCAAACTCTACAGTTGCTGCAGCAGTAACATCCCGTTTAGGAGCAGCCGGGGCAGGCAGCCCCGTGCACCCACTGGCTCAGGTGTTGATAGACCTCATGGACAAGCTTACGGCCTTGTTAACCGCCACAGTTATTCCTGCAGATAAAGATGAGCATGACGCAGCGGTAGCACAGGTGCGTGAGGAGATAGCTTAGGCCAAGGAGGCCTTGGTAGCTGAGCATACTAGACTAGCTACAGAGCGGGCGGCTCTCGACGCCCGGGCGCAGCGCTTGCAGTCAGAAGCTTATCAGCTCACAATGAGCCTAAACGCGTCTAATGAGGTAATGAGGAGGAGACATCAGAAAACTCAGTCCCGTTTGCCTCCAAATTACGATCCTCGGGTTCTTTTTTCGACACCCGGGGCCGGCCCAAGTAACCCGCCAGAGACCAATCAGCTTATGACAGCCGGAACAGGAGGGCCGACTCAGCCCCGGGAGACGGCGCCGCCTCACATGAGCATGCCACCGCCATGTTATGTGTCAATCCCCCCGGGTCACTTTTCCAACCCCATGGAGAACTTAATTGCAGCTTCAACACATTTGCGGCTCTTCCCATGGACGGTGATGACCCGGCGGCAGTGGAGACCCGAAGAGTCAGGGAACTTCTTCAGACAGCCTTGGCTCAGCAGGAGACCTATTTTTATAGCCGAGACATAATTCATTCAACTCCCCCGCCTTGGTTAACGCTGCCCCGCCAGAACCGGAGCCCGAGTTACAGTAGGCACATGGAGTCTGAAGCTTTGTCAAGCAACGCCCAACGCCATAACCAGCCCGGTGGCTATCACCCAGTGCAAGACCGAATACGTCAGGAGAACGAACGAGCGGCTCAAGCAGCGGCTTATCAGGACATCCCGGAGTATCCGACGACTTCTGTTGAGGCGGGGGTAGCCACTAGAACCGGCGGTGTTCCTTGCCTAGTACCGGCTCTGCGCAATGTACGTCTGCCCAAGGACTTCAAGGGACCTCGAAAGATACCAAATTACACGGCCGACTTACAACCCGGGGCGTGGATCGAGAGTTATGAGATGGGCATGGAGCTGTTAGAAGTCAGTGACGCGGCGATGACTAAATATTTCACCATGATGTTAGATGGAATAGCCCGGTCTTGGCTGGAGGGTTTGCCACCTAATTCCTTTAGCTCATGGGAAGAGTTAAAAGCCCAGTTCATTCAGAACTTCAAGGACACCTGTAAGCAATCTATGTCAATTGTGGACTTAACCAATTGTAAGCAGGGGAGGGCGAACCCACCACCCATTGGGTGCGTTGGGTCAAGGAGATAATTCATTCATCTGACAATATGGATGCCGGCTCTGCAGTCCTTATGTTGGAGAAGAATTGTAGCTTTGAGCCGCTGAGGCTGAAGCTGGGGCGCCTTAAACGTGACTGTAAGGATATGGGCACGTTGATGGCGGCTTTAGTCAAATATGCCGATTCTGATAGTACCAAGGATCCCGCGTCTGACGATGAGAAGACAGGGAAGGGAAGGAGGAACGGCAATGGAAAGGGTCAACAGCATAACCCGGGGAATCAAAACGGCAATAAGCGCAAGGCGGACGGTAACCCGGAGTTCGTAGCCAATGCCAACGCGCAGGGTAACAATCCGAGACGTAAGGGCAAACCGCCTCGATCCGGCGGGTCAGGCCCATCTCTTAAACAGCTACTCAATGAGCCCTGCCCGAGACACGGCACCAGGGAGTGGCCTGCCACGCACCTGTGGAAGGATTGCGCAATCATGAAGGCGTTTAAGAATTCCAACACCTACTATGGCCATAATGGGTCTGGTGGTGGTTCAGGAGCTGGCGGTTTCCATGGCCCAGGTGGCGGCTCAGGGTCCGACTTCCAGGGACGTCAAGGAGGGGGCTATAACCAACAGCAATCTGGTCAAGGAGAGCAGCAGCAGCAGCAGCAGTCGGGTTATCAGAGCAACCCGAAGCAATTGAATAGTGGGCAGTATCACGTATTTACTACTAGCTTATGCAAACGTGACCAGAAGGTTCATAAGAGGGCCATCAACTCTGTTGAGCCGGCAATCCCTCGTTATTTGAGGTGGTCAGAGCAGCCCATCATATGGAGCAGGGAAGATCATCCTCCGTGGGTCGATAACCCGGGTCAGTTAGCCTTGGTAGTGGCACCTCAGGTTGGTGGGTATAAGTTCACTAAGGTGCTCATGGACGGGGGTAGTAGCATCAATATCCTCTACTATGAGACCTTTCGACGCATGGGATTAACTGATAAAAATCTGAGAACATCCAATACTGTTTTCCATGGAGTTGTCCCTGGTAAGTCGGCTTACCCAGTTGGCAGGATTGAGCTGGAGGTGGCCTTTGGAGACGAATATGACTCCAGAGCTGAGAAGTTGACATTTGAGGTGGTCAAAATCAAGAGCCCATTCCACGCTCTGTTCGGGCGGCCGGCTTATGCTAAGTTTATGGCCCGGCCATGTTATGTTTATTTACAGCTCAAGATGCCGGGTCACAAGGGCACCATCACTGTACATGGCAGTCGGAAGGTAGCACTAGAGTGTGAAGAAGGCGATGCGGCTTATGCTGCGTCGGCCTGCGCAGCAGAAGAGCTCAAATTTTATCAAGATAATGTTGACCCGGTGGATATGACATCCCTGAAGATGCCGACTACAGAGCACGACCCGGCGTTAAAGTTTTAATCGGCAGCTGAGACAAAGCTCATTGACTTTACCCCGGGTGATCCTTCCAAGCAGTTCAGCATCAGCAACAATTTGGATCCCAAATAGGAAAGCGCGCTCATCGAGTTCATCCATGAGAACCGGGACATCTTTGCATGGAAACCTTCTGACATGTCGGGTGTACCGAGGGAACTCGCTGAGCACACTCTCAATATTGATCCAAAGTATAAGCCGGTCAGGCAGTTTCTTTGACGTTTTAACAAAGAGAGAAGGAAAGCTATTGGAGAGGAAGTCGCCCAGCTCTTGGCGGCCTGGTTTATCAATGAAGTTTTTCACCCAGAGTGGTTGGCTAACCCGGTGCTCGTCCTCAAAAAGAACGGCACCTGGCGGATGTGTGTGGATTACACGGACTTAAACAAGGCTTGTCCGTCTGATCCTTTTGCTCTTCCCCGTATTGATCAAACCATGATGCTACGGCGGGTTGTGAACGTTTGAGTTTTTTGGATGCTTGCTCTGGTTACCATCAGATCAAGATGGCAGTTAAGGACCAGGAGAAGACGGCTTTCATCACTCCGTTTGGAGCCTTCTACTATGTGTCTATGCCGTTTGGGCTCTAGAGTGCCCAGGCGACTTACCAGCGGTGTGTGCAGAATTGTTTGCACGATCAAATTGGGCGTAATGTTCATGCTTACGTGGATGACATTGTGGTGAAGTCCAGAGAAAAGGAGACCTTGATATCTGACTTGAAGGAGACCTTTGACAATCTCCGGGTTTACAAGATGATGCTTAACCCGGCCAAGTGTGTATTTGGCGTTCCTGCGGGTAAGCTCTTGGGCTTTTTGGTATCCAACGGAGGCATCGAAGCTAACCCGGAGAAGATTAAGGCGATTACCTCTCTAGGTAAGCCGGCATGCATCAATTATGTTCAGCGACTGGCGGGTCGTGTTGCCGCCTTAAGTCGGTTCATAAGTCGGCTCGGTGAGAAGGCCCTCCCATTGTATCAAATGATGAAGAAAACTGACACTTTTGTCTGGAGCGAGGCTGCTGATGCTGCTTTTGAGGACTTGAAGAGACAATTGTCTGAGCCACCGGTTCTCGCGGCTCCAATTGATAAAGAGCCTTTGCTGTTATATGTGGCTGCCAATTCACGAGCCGTCAGTGTTGCCATCGTGGTGGAGCGTAAGGAAGCCGGCAAGGAGCACCCGGTTCAACGGCCGGTTTATTACATCAGTGAGGTACTAGGTACCCGCATTGGCAGAAGCTTGTTTACGGGGTGTTCATGGCCAACCGGAAGTTGAAGTAGTACTTTCAAAGCCACCCTATAACTGTGGTAAGTTCTGCCCCTTTGGGAGACATCATTCAGAACAGGGAGGCCATAGGACGAGTCGCCAAGTGGGCCATTGAGCTTGGTCCTCACCATTTGAAGTACATGCCACGTACTGCTATTAAGTCTCAGGCTTTGGTGGACTTTATCAATGATTGGACAAAGTTACAGGCCCCTGAGGAGAAGCCGGATAACACATATTGGACGATTCACTTTGATGGGTCCAGGCAGCTAGAAGGCTCGGGGGCTGGAGTGGTGTTAACTTCCCCTCGAGGTGACAAATTTTGTTATGTACTCCGGCTTATGTTTCCGTGCACTAACAATGCAGCTGAATATGAGGCCTTACTCCATGGTCTCCGGATGGCTAAGGAGATGAACTTAAGCCAGGTACGATGCTTGGGCGACTCAGATCTTGTGGCTCAACAAGTGTTAGGCAAGTGGGATTCCAAGGACCCCCTTATGGCGGCTTATCGTCGTGAGGTAGATGTTGTGGCTGGTCACTTCACGGGTTATCAAGTGGAACACATCAATCGAAGGAAGAATGAGGCATCTGATGCTTTAAGCCGGTTGGGATCCCGACGTAAGCTGGTACCGCCCAATACCTTTCTCGATGTGTTACATAACCCTTCTGTCAAGGTGCCTACCGAGGAAGAGCTAGCAGTACCAGACCCGGAGGCACAGCTGGTGGCGGCTCTTCACGTTATCCCGGATTGGACGGTGCCTTACTTGGCTTATATGACCCGCGGTGAGTTGCCGGAGGATGAGACCTTGGCGAGACAAATTATCAGGCGCTCCAAGTCTATGACGATTGTTAACAGTGAGTTACATCACCTAAGCGTCACGGGGGCATTTCAACGCTGTGTGTCACCTACAGAAGGCCAAGAAATACTTCGTGAGATCCATGAAGGAGATTGTGGCCATCATGCCGGGTCAAAATCTCTTGTAGCCAAGGCTTTTCGTCATGGTTTCTATTGGCTGACGGCTCATGCTGATGCGGAGGATCTGGTCAGTAAATGTGATGGTTGTCAAATATTCTCACGGCGAGCTCATGTGTCGGCTCAAGAATTGAGGATGATCCCAATCACTTGGCCGTTTGCAGTCTGGGGGCTTGACATGGTTGGACCTTTCAAAAGGTCTAAAGACAAAAGGACACATCTACTGGTGGTAGTGGACAAGTTTACCAAATGGATTGAGGCAGAGCCGGTCAGTAAGTGTGATGCAGCCCCGGCGGTTCAGTTCATGAAAAAGGTGATCTTTCGTTTTGGTTTTCCACATAGCATCATAACTGATAATGGCACTAATCTCTCTAAGGGTGCCATGGAAGAGTTATGTCAAAGAGAACATATCCGGCTTGATGTTTCGGCCGTTGCTCATCCTCAATCCAATGGTCAGGCAGAGAGATCTAATCAAGAGATCCTGAAAGGTATCAAACCCCGGCTCTTAGTCCCCTTACAGCGGACTCCGGGTTGTTGGGTGGAGGAGTTACCCTCCGTGTTATGGAGCATCAACACTACGCCTAACAGATCTACGGGGTACACACCTTTCTTCATGGTCTATGGAGCAGAGGCAGTCCTGCCAAGTGACATCCGGCACGACTCACCCCGTGTGGCGGCTTATGTTGAGGCGGATAACGAAAAGGCTCGTCAGGATGCACTTGACTTTTTGGACGAGGAGCGAGACTTGGCAATAGCCCGCTCGGCGATTTACCAGCAAGACCTGCGCCGCTATCACAGCCGCCGGGTTAAGAGCAGAACCTTTCAGGAAGGCGATTTGGTGCTCTGGCTCATCCAGGATCAGTCTATGCACAAGCTATCCCCGCCTTGGGAAGGGCCCTTTGTGGTCAGCAAGAATCTACACAACGGGTCATATTATCTCATCGATATTCGAGAGCACAAGGACTCACTTAAATCGGAGGAGGAGACCCGCCGGCCGTGGAATATAGCTCATCTCCGGCCTTACTATACTTAAGTTACCAGTTCTTAAGATACTTTTGACGATGTACATATTATATAAAGCAATAAAGCAGGACCTCTGTCCTTTTTTCCCATAAAGAATGTTTCATGTCTTCTTTATCAGGTGATGGGCACTACCAATAGGGGACATATCATATCTGAATCTGGCTTTCCCTTTGGTTCGGCTTATGATCATATCTAAATCTAGCCATGGTCACTTGGGGGCTTCCTGTTCAAACATAGGTCGTATTCGAACCAAAGAGAACATAGCTGTCGATACCCACTTGATCGGCATACTGCCAAACCCACTTGGGGGCTTCTTGATCATATTTGAATCACAGCTTAACCCCTTTGGGTCTGACATGGATCGTATTCGAATCAGCGTCATTAAACAACTCTTATGTTCACTTGGGGGCTTCCTATTCAAACATAGGTCATATTCGAACCAAAGAGAACATAGCTGTCGATACCCACTTGATCGGCATCGCCAAAGCCACTAGGGGCTATATGATCGTATCTGAATCTTAGCTTAACCCCTTCGGAACGGTTCTCTGATCGTATTCGAATCAGGAGCCTGTGAACATTGCTTATAAGTATGATTACTTTAACTATCATTGAAACCTTCTTGAGGAGATGGTTCTTGATCCTTCTAGTTTTATATTGATTACCTCAGGTTCTAAAAAATGCCAGGTAAAGACTTATATGAGCCAGGGAGACTATTAAAAGGGTCATAGGTATGCTGTTGTGATTATATTTTAACTAATCATGAACCGGCTTATACATGTTGTCTTTTGATCATGTTCTGGGTTATCAATACTCTATAACCCCCTGGCACGGTAAACCACCCAAGGAGTCTTTACTTGTTTATGTGCAGGGTAACGTAAAGCAAGTTAAAACATCAAGGAAATACATGGTTCACATGAGCCGGCAAAGTATAGTGATGGCGGCTTACAAAAGTAATAAGCACCATAAACATGCGCAAGGGCATGACCAGCATTAAGGAGTTTTTCTATCCTATTACAAGACTCCCCGAGTCTAAACAAAGTGAAGCATTGTTTTTGCAAAGGTTGTAACACGCCTGGCGGTTCATTCCTCCGGCTGGCTTGACGACTCCGGATTATCCTTCCCCGCCTCTCCTTCGGTTGTTTTGTCCTGGAAGGTGGATGAGGCCTAGTCAATGCCACTCAAGGCTTCAAATTCAGCCTCATCATCTATTAAACTGGCCGGGTCCACTTCAGGGGCAAAGGTATGCTTACGCGTTGGAGGGATCAGGCTGACTTGGTCATATGGGGCGTTTGGGATTATCCGGTTCTCGCTATCATAGCCCGGTGAATACTTAGTAAGATTAGTATCGTTCCCAATGAGAGTCGCCAGGGGACGTACGACTTTGACACAGGCAGTGAAGTCTTGGTCGTCAAAGGCAGTGTCGTCCTCTTTCAGGCTTGGATATCCGAGAGAGAGAGATCAGCAAGGTCAAGTTCTGGCACCCATGCTCTTGCCCGGCTTAATGCGGCCACGGCTCCGGCTCTCGCAGATGCCCGCCTTAGATCCTGAATTCGTTGGGGTAGTACTGAGAGATGCCTTAGCACATATTGTAGGAGGCGAGGAGTAGTATTTGATAAGGCCACAACGGCCGAAGCACGTTGTGACCCGGAGTACAGCTGCTCCACTAGGGTGTTCACCACCTTAAGCTTGATCAGCATATTTTCCTTCAGATTGGTGCTCCTGGGGCCTGTATGTTCACAGGTATAACAGTAAGCCGGAGGTGATTATTACAATAAGTCTTGGAAGATTACAATATTTAAGGTTTTTAGAGTGACGTACCGAAGACGGCTGAGACCATTTGGGATATCTGTCGTTTTAAGTCAGACAACTCGTTTGTTGCCTCGGCAAGAGATGCTTCTGCTGTTTCGGCCGGAGTCACCAGTGAAGCCCTCTCATCAACCCAAGTTTTCTTCTCCGATTCAAAATTTTTCTTTAGCTTCTCTTGTGCAAAGACACTAAATTCAAACTTGGAGTTGGCTTTCTGAGCTTCGAGCTCTTGGGTTTTCAACTGGCTCTTCAGATCAGCAATCTCCGCCTCAAATTGACTTATGGTGGCCTGCATCGACATCAGGCTATGGTAAGAGTCATGGTAAGATAACATTCAAGTCCCAAACACTTTACAAGTAAAGATACTTGGCACTTGGGGGCTAATGTATGCTTAAAGAATTTTTTAACCTATTTTACCGAGTCATACATATTAAGTCTCAAGCACTTTACAAGTAAAGGTACTTGACACTTGGGGGCTAATGTGTAACCCAAATTCAAACTCTCATGCTATCACCGGGTTAAATATATTCAATTTAAACCGGACAAAACTAACAGTAAGTAGATTATTAAGTCTACAGCATATTCATTCATAAGCAATAGACTTGGGGGCTGATACAGTAAGTAAGATTCAGAGTAAAAGCATAAATTATACCTCAGATTTGTGCTGTATTTGCTTCACCATGTCAATTTCCAAGTCATGACTACTGTGCACTTGATTCAGATAGCCCGAGACTATAGCACCAATACTTAGGTGAGAATAATCAGTGATGTCCTGTTTGGCTTTCCGACGCTAGGCAAACTCCTCCTTGGCAGTGCATTGGGCAAGAACTGTAGGCCAGCCCGGTTCAACATATTGGCTTTTCACAATTTCAACCTCCGGGTCAGTCGTCTGGACTGGGCTAGGAATTTCCGGGTCATCCGAGTTGTGGATAACGTCTTCTGCAGGCGGGTCAGAGGTTGGCACCGGAATGTCAGAAGCCGGTTCAGGTGGTGGCTGATGAGTGGAGCTGTCAGGAACGGATGAATCAAGCGCCGGTTCAGTGACCACCAGGTCTCGGGACGGCTTATTCTTCTTTGCCCTCTTGTTGGGTTTCACTTGCAAGCTGTCAATTAAAGTGGAAGGATAAGCATCAAAGTATAAGTATGGAAAAACTTAAAGTAAGAACGGTTATATTACCCGGGAGCCGTTTGGAAAGCCGACATGTTTGATTGCATCGACTCGTCAGAGGAAGGAGAGTTATCCTGATAATTGGAGTCAGTTGAGTTGAGAGGTTGGCGAATTAAACCCGCCAAAGGTAAAGCGGAATGTAAATCGGAGGTAACCTCAGTCCGACGCTTCCTGGTTACATCGGGTAAGCCGAAAGAGAGTTCTGCGTCTTGGTTGGCCCGAGTCTGCCTCCGGTTCTCAAGCTGTTGTTGCTTCAAAAGAAATTGAGGATCTTGGTAAGCTAGAGGATGTGAAAATCTTACTTTCTGGGTCACCCTTTGGATTTTTTGCTTTGGCAAAGGCTCTGAGTCGGAGGAGATTATAGTTACCTCTTCATCAACTGCTTGACTGTTCCCTGTGTCCTCCTGAAAGGATAAGAATGTCAGTAAAATAATGACAAAGGAGTTAAGAAAATCAAAAGATTACCTCTTCCTCATCTGAAGAAGAGTCATCTAATTTGAGCATATCAGAGGTGCTGGGTTTCTTCTTCTTAGAGGTGCCCGTCCTGGCGGCTTTCCTTTCAGTCTTCTTGGCCGCCCTGACCTGTTTGCCAGCCTCATGGTCATACTTGACCTTCCAGAAATTATCACCGGCCTGTGGAAAAAGATAAAGAATCATGAGTACAAGAAGGTAACATATTAAAGAGTATTTGTGAAGATTAGTAAGTTATCGCAGGAGCCGGGTTCTTCTTACAGAAGGGAAGTAAACCGAAGGTGTTATTGGTTACAGTGCCCTCCTTCAATAGTGACTGGACTGTAGCATCTACCACATCATCTGGTAAGTCCTCAGGGCTATGACGCATTGGGTCTTCTTTCTCGCCTGTGTAAGTACACATTAAGCTGGAACGGAGGCTTAATGGTAGTATCCGCCAGGTGACCCAGACCCGGACCAAGTCGATGCCAGTTAACCCGTTGCCTAAAAGGGCTTTGATCTTCTTGATGGTGGGATTAAGAGGCAGGCGCTCAACAACAGTCAACTTGTCCGGCAGATGATGGTTGGACTCAAGACGCAGGGCATGAAAGCCGGGCGGAGGCTTCTCATTAGCCGAAGAGGTGTCTTGACAGTAGAACCACGTCTGGTTCTAGTCTTTTGGGTGACTCGGTAGCTCAGCGTAAGGAAAAAGGAAATCTCTCCGCCGCTGGATTGAGATGCCGCCAAGCTCAAGACTAGGCCTGTTGGCACGTTCATTCTGCCGGTTCAAGTAAAAAAGTTCTCTGAACAGCAGCAGACTTGGTTCCTCTCCTAGGTATACCTCGCAGAAGACTTGGAAATTACACGGATTTGACACGGAATTGGGTCCAATGTCTTGAGGCTTCAGGTCAAAGAAATCCAAAACTTCCCTGAAGAATTTTGAGCAGGGAGGGGCAAATCGCCGGTTCATATGATCTGTGAAAACTGTTACCTCCCCATCTTTGGGTTGAGGTATCTCCTCAGACGGGTGAGGGGCACGATAAGACATGGCCTCCTTCTTTGGCAGATGGCCAGACTTCACAAACTCGGCAAGTTTGCTTTTGGTTACTGTGGATGGAACCCAATTGCAAGTTACAGGGGTTTGGCCGCCTTAGGAGCCATGACAACAGTTGGCCTACGACAAAATGAGAAAGCTCCGATTCAACTTTAACCCGGGAGAAACATTTAAATTATTTAAAGTGGCAGCTTAAGAAAGGGGCCTAATGATACAAGGGTGATTGCGCTGAAATATTTAAGCCGCTACCAGTGCCAAGAGCAATTCAAGAATTCTTAAAGGCCAAGATGTCACAGCCCCAGTTCAGGCCTTCCTTGTCTTTGCATTAGTATCCATGCATCATGTTTAAATTTTATGAAACTTGAATTGAGGATTGTTGAAACCTCAGAAATCTAATTAAAAGAAGGGCAAGCACCCTTTAAATTGCATTCTGTGAATCCAAAATGCCTAAAAATAGTTTTGTGAATTTTGGCAAGAGTTATATATCAAACCAAAATTTTGGAACATTTTTAAGGAATTATTCGGTCTCTGAATTTAAATCAATAATCTATTTGAATTTGGGGATATATTCATAATATATAATGAATATAATTTCAAATGCTTTGAAATGTTTTATGTACTTTTGGAATAGTCCAGAGAGGTAACATAAAATATTTCAGAATGTTTTTGGCACTGTTAGAAATTATTTTGAATTTGAAAACAGTGGCAAAATAAAATAAAAAGGGTAACAGAACAGAAAAATTAAAAAAGAACAGGACTTACCCGGCGCTCACCTGGCAGCCCAGATGCCCACTACTGTGCCGGCCCAGCCCACCAGGCCCTCTTCCAGTCATCCCCCTCCTCTCGCCAGGAGGACGAGAGGCGCGTGCCCGGCGCCTGCGGCCACACGCCGTGGCCACCTCCTGCTTCTGCCGACATGGGAGAGGCTCCTGGAGACGCCACGCAACGCCCCCCCCCCCCCCGACGCTCTCTCACTCTCTCTGGATCTCTCCCCTTCCTCTGTTCTCCCCACCGAGAGCTGCTACTGACGTCGCTCGCAACCACCACAGCAACAGCCACTCCCTCGCTCCCTCTCTGCGTACCCGAGCTCCGCCCGGACCCCAAGCCCCTCTACGTCGACCCACTGAAGCCCGGATGCCCCAAGACGATGCCGCGGCGCTTCTTCCCCGACCACGGCCGCTGGATGCCGCCGTCCGATTCGCCCTCTCTGCCGTCTCCCCGAGCACGCCGACCTGCTCTTCGAACTCACCGTGAGCCCCTGTCCATTTCCCCTCTCTCCCCGTGCCCGTCCACGCCTTCTAACCACCGTGGCTGTCGGAGCCGACAGCTCCTCGCCGCCGGCCATGGCGCCGCCATGGCCAGAGCCCGAACCAGCCGCTTCCGCACGCGTCATCGTTCTCCTCACCTCACCAGGAGCACGCCGAACACACCAGCGCCTCTCCTAGTGCACTTCCACGTCAAAACACCCGACGCCCGAACTCTGGCCGCTGCCAGGAGCTCGCTTCCGGCGAACCCCGGCCACCCCACGCCCTCCCGTGGGTCACCCTGGATGCGCGCGGGCATGGGCTACCTCCTGGTGCTCTTCGCGCATCCATCCGCAGCCCGTAGCGCCACTCCGGCAACCCTCAGCCGCATTTGAGGTCGCCGCCGGCCATTCTCCGGTGTGCTGACTTGGACGGATTAGATTAGTCTAATTACTGTGTTTAGCCAAAGCTCATTCGCTGACAGCTGGGCCCCGCTGTTTAATTAAATGTAGATTAGTTTCTGTTTAGTTTAAATTAATCTCAGTGGGCCCACGCGTCAGCTTTGACCAAGCTGACGTGGCTGTTGAATGGGCCCACATGTCAGCGACACTAACCAGCCCCAGTCACTGACCAGTGAGCCCCACTAGTCAAGTTTGACCTGGCGGCGCCTGTTGACCTACTAAGGTCAGCAGTAAACATTTTCTGGAATTAAAATAAATTGGAAATGATTTATAAATTTCAGAAAATGATCTAAACTTCTAAAATTCATAGAAATTCAACCGTAACTCCAAATGAAATAAGTTATATATGAAAAATGATCAGAAAAATCCAATCTATCCATCTGCACTGGTTTCATGCATGTTTAAGCAAGTTAAACCTGTTGTTTATATCAAAACATGATAATGCACTTTATTAAGTCATAGTTTCAATTTGAACTTGAACCTTGGGTTCAAACTAACTCAAATTCATCTGATTATAGTTGCATTATCCCAACACACTCATTTTGCCATGTCATGATCATGCATCATATTGTGTATTGCATTGATTGTGTTTCCTTCTGTGTTGCCGGTATCTGTCCCCTCTCGGTAGACGATGTTCCGACGTTGTGATTGTTGACACTGATGAAGACTCAATGTTATCTTCAGAAGTGCCAGGCAAGCAAAACCCCCTTGTTCATTCCGATACAATCCCACTCTCTCGCTCCTGCTCTCTTTTACTGCATTAGGACGACAACGACTCAACTGTTACTTGCTGCGGTAGTTGAACCCCTTTATCCTTTGCATGACCTGTCATTGCCACAGTAAATAGATGAAACCCACTAGCATGAGTAGGAGTTGTTTGAGCCCTGTTGTGCCTACTCATTCATGCTTGTTTGTCATGCCTGCTATTGCTTAGAGTTGTGTCAGGTCTGATTCATCCGGGATGAATTAGAGGTGTGTGAACATGTCCTACGGTGTGTGAGCTAAGCGTGTGAACACGATTTGGTAAAGGTAGCGGTGAGAGGCCATGTAGGAGTACATGGTGGGTTGTCTCATTGCAGCCGTCCTCAGGAACTGAGTTCTGTGTTTGTGATCCATGAGACAGATACTACCACGCATTGGGCCCGAAACCAATGGACCCTCTCGGCTTCTTGATCACCCTTGTCCTCTGTCCAGGAGTTGCAAGTAGTTTCTGGTATTTGTAGTATGTTGGAGGCCGTGGGCAGCGCTGACTGGAGGGGTGGGCTGTGATGCGGTAGGCACGTGGCACGGTGTACCGGGCGCCCGTTTGGTGTCTCGGGAACCCTGTTCACATCGTTTGGGGCTGTGAGCGAAACCCCGGCCGGATCTCCTCATGGATGGAACCCGAATAGGCGATAAACCTGGACTAGAGACTTGAGTGTTTAGGTAGGCCGTGGCCGACACCCACGTTGGGCTTCCGCTTGAAGGTTGCCGAGTACATGTCGTGTAAACGGCGGTAAGTGGTGAGAGCGTGTGTGAAGAAGTACACCCCTGCAGGGTTAACATCATCTATTCGAATAGCCGTGTCCGTGGAAAAGGACTTCTGGGTTGCCTGTACAGTTCATAGACAAGTGAAAGTGGATACTCCAAAATACGCAAGATAAGCGTGAGTGCTATGGATGGCGTTCTCGTAGGGAGACGGGAGTGGATCCATAGTGGTGTATTGGTTGGTGAATATGTGGACTCGTGTGCGCCACCTCAAAAGAGTTACTTGCAGTCATAGTTTAGGATAGCCACAGAGTCAAAGCTGGCTTGCTGCAATTAAACCCCACCATCCCCTTGTTGATAATGATGCATATGTAGTTAGTTCTGATGTAAGTCTTGCTGGGTACATTTGTACTCACGTTTGCCTATTTTATGTTTTTGCAGAGAGACTTCAGTCTCGCTAGTAGTTCCACGTGGACTTCGACGTTTAGCTTGTTACCTCAGCTACGATCTTGTGCCCTCGGCAGGATCTGGTAGATAGTCGGGCTTTTCAGCCTTTTTCATTTATAGTTGTCTGTACTCAGACAAGTTAAGCTTCCACTTGTGCTTTGATTTGTATGCTCTGAATGTTGGGTCATGAGACCTATGTTTGTAATATCTCGCTCCCCGGAGCCTATTGAATGAAATACTTGAGTCATAGAGTCATGTTGTGATGCCATGTTGTGTTTGCACATATCGAGCATATTGTGTGTATGATATTGAAATGCTTGGTATGTGTGGGATCTGACTATCTAGTTGTTTATCTTTAGTAGCCTCTCTTACCGGGAAATGTCTCCTAGTGCTTCCACTGAGCCATGGTAGCTTGCTACTGCTCCGGAACACTTAGGCTGGCCGGCATGTGTCCTTCTTCGTTCCTGTGTCTGTCCCTTCGGGGAAATGTCACGCGATGAATACCGGAGTCCTGTTAGCCCACTACAGCCCAGTTCACCGGAGTCCTGCTAGCCCAGTGCTACAGCCTGGATTCACTCACTGTTGACCCACACGTTCGATGCTGGGTCATGGATGCCTGTCCCTGTAAGTTTGTGCCACTTTGGGTTTACGACTAGCCATGTTAGCCCGGGCTCCTTATCATATGGATGCTAGCGACACTATCATATACGTGTGCCAAAAGGCGCAAACGGTCCCGGGCAAAGGTAAGGCGACACCCGTGGGAATACCGTGCGTGAGGCCGCAAAGTGATATGAGGTGTTACATGCTAGATCGATGTGGCATTGAGTCGGGGTCCTGACAACTTTGGTATCAGAGCCTGACTGCCTGTAGGATTACCAAGCCAAACTGGTCGAAGTTGAGTCTAGAAATGCTTAGTTATATGTAGGGGAATTGATTGTGGGATGGAACGTAAGACTCTTTTTACTCCTTATACCTCATGACCTTCTGATACGAGTCATCCTCTTCTCTTCTACGGGGATTAAGAACTAGGCCTTCTCATCTATCTATCAGGATCACGTGTTACTAATCCATAGACTTATAGATTGTTGGATTTAAGCCTCGTTTCAGTTCCTATTACTTCCGTATGTTAACTGTTGATCTCGAAACCTTGATATTGTGCTTCTGAGTGGCTATGCCACCATTTCTGTAGTATGTCTCCAAACTTTTTGAGCATTTACAGCCGTTATGTTGTCCGAGTCATCCCAGGTTTCTAAACAGTCTGAAGCATTTGCAAAATCCCTTCCTCCCGTTCCGATGTTCCTTGGGCCAGATTAACCACACTAATCGGTGAGTTGAGGTACTCTGTTGCCTTAACATATATGTCGGAGTTATTATTATGACCCTAGGTGTCTAGAGTATCACCTAGTAATTTAGCCATGTTTTGTGTTCCCCGTGTGATGAATCTGGCCATCATTCTCGAAAGCATCCCGTGATGTTATTAGTTAGTAGGTATTCCATTTCGGGGTTCTTGAACCCGAGATTCACCCTTCTTACCTCATGTTGATAGTGTTTGCCCGTTCCTTTAGGTTACTAGTAACCTTTGCATTAGTCCTCGAGTTCCGTGGTATTTCCTTCTTCCAAATACCATGAACTGCTTATGGTAGAAGTTCTTTTGAGCCAAAAGATCACAACCAGGGTGCTCTTGAGGAGTACTCCGTTCTATATTGCGACTCTACCAGTTCTACCTTTCTGCATGGGTTACCCGGAAGAAACCTGTTGAACTTGATTCGACATACTAACCTATGCATCCACAACTCAGAAAGTTATATGTTCCCCGAGTTGTTCCTCCTTAGCTGTATTCTGACCCCCGTCTATCAATTGATAGTCAAGAGTATGCGTGCGTTTGTTTATCGATGCCTATTACTCTTGTGGTCCGTCAAGCCATTCTACTCCGGAATGACTAGGAGAAACAAACTCCAGTACCTCGTCCATCTCTGGGATTGGGTCAAAGCAGTTGTATTCCGCAGATCAAATTGCTAATCCAGCTTTTGTTCTGCTCTACCTTGGAGTATTACCATCTTTTATATCGGGATTGTTATAGGAATTGCACACCATCCTATGAACTCTTGGTACAGTGATACTTCTTGCCATCATTGTTCATTCCTCGGTTCCTATGTTTTTGTAACCGGAATGCCGACAAATGAATCATGGTGTGTGAAATCAATACCGCTAGCAACTCTGTTGCTTGGTAGTAAATGGACAGTATTCTCATTCTTAGCGTGTTGGTTCTTGAATCATCATTCTAAGACTGATCGTGCTACCTAGTCCTTATTTCCGGTGCACCCTTCGATCAATGAGTTAGGATTATTCAATCCCTTGCTTATTTGATCATATCGTCTTGCTCTGGAAAGCAAGATTGTTCTCGAGCTTAGTAACATATTGGTGGTTCGTGATGTTCCAAATATCTTCTCGGGAGTATTACCGGGTTGTCACCTGACCGCTATGTTGAGTTCGTGATCAAGTTGGTTTTCTCATAAATCACTCCTTCTCCAAGAATCTGTGTTGGATATCCGTGAGCTAGTTGGTTAAGCCAGACAACAACTTGGAGAGTTGGAGGATAAAAGCTTGCCTGGCTTAGTTCATTTTAAGGGATATCTTTGTGTGTGTGTGTGTTGGAGAAATATGATATCTTCATCAATTGATCCTTGAGACCAGTTGCTGGAGCTATTGTCTTGCCAAAACTTTGATTTGAGTGTGGGCTATCCTCAAATCAAGTCAGAACCAACGATGTTCGTAATGTTGTCTTACTCGTGGATTTTCCTCGAGCATACACCATTACATCTTTTGGTCTGACCAATGCTATCACCGTGTTCACATGATGGTGGAAGTCCAGTGATATGGAAATTCCGATGAGTTGCTGTTGAGCTCATCAGCAACATCTTGTTCCCCCCATGATCCATGTGGAACATTAAAGCTAGCATTGGAAACTTTTGTAAGCATTATCTTCATGTCCCGTTCATGAAGTATATGTTCGGATGTAAGAAGTGACTTCCTCAGATTCACGTGCATTTAATGTAAGTTGCCGCCGTGAATTCGATAAAGTCGATGTTGCTTCCTTGGAATCATCCCAAGTTAGTCACACATGTGCAAAGTATACTATGGTTTGGTAGATTAATTACCTCCACTCCATGTGTATTCCTGGCACACCAAGCCACTGATTGATTTGTTCAAGGAGAAGAAGTTCCTTCTTAAGAGCAAGACTTATGCAAGGACTTCGATATCCTCGATGATAGTTCCCCTCCTGAACTAGGTAGTGTTTTATTGTAAGACTACCATGGGATCCTGTTTGTCGGGGACAATGTGTTCACATGTTTGTAGCAGAACCAGCTCATATTTTGGAGCTTGCTATCGTAGTTCATTCCCCGAGAATCTCACAACGCCGTCTCGTCGATTTGTGTTGTAAGTTTTCATTTTTCTTTCTAGACTTGATGAGTCTGGAATATTCTGACACCAACCAGATCTGAATCTCAGGCAGATGTGATGGTTGGAACATTTCCCAAGAACTATAATATTGGTCTCGCGATAACCGGTAAAGTGGATGTCGTGGCCAACACACCCAGCCGGAAGACCTCCTGTTGTAGTATCTTGATTTGAGGAAGTTGGCCACCTCCCCATAAGGACTTCGTAGGATTTACTCCTTAGATGTTCCTTATGGATTTTCTTTTGTGCTCCCGAAGTCCGACCTCTTACTTGATGTTCTGGGAACCAAACCCTTTTAATTAATGGGTTGCACTAGAACATCAAGGAGAACATTAGAAGCGGAGTGCTAAATGTCTCTCGGTCGATCATCCAGATTTAGTTCCCTTGGCCCCGCTAAGGTGAAATCTGAGAAGGTGTTGTCTTCCTTTGCATCTGCATCATCCATCACTATTCTTCATGGTAGTATGTTGTGTTGCCAGGATCCTTGACACGGATGTTGGTAAAACCTTGATGAATATGGAAATGCTCAAGCTCTTGAGAGCACGCACAAGCTCTAGGTTTTGTTGTCGGTATTAATTGCATAGTGCTCTCAGTTTCCTCGATTATACTATAATCTTTCAAACAGTGGATTCACTCTCTACTGTTGAGTTTTTTTCCAGTTACTAAAATCATCCCTTGTGTTGTTTTCAACAAGGTAATCCACATCATCCATTCTAATCCGGGTATGCCATTCTACCGAACCCCTCTAAACGATCGCTCGAGAATTGCCCTAAGTTGGTATAAAGAGTCTCAATGATCTTTGAATCAAAGGTAATTCTTTTTGCCACTTAAGGGGTAATCCTATGAGTCACCTCCTCTAAGATGTCTCATTATGGTTTCATGGCAACTTAACTCCTCGCTGCGCTGACAACCGTTCACCACCTTCTTAAGTGTGGAATTGTAGTCTACCTAGTAAACCTCCGTCATCTATTCCACTCCATTCCTCTAGAGGTGTGCTTCGTCTCTCAGCTCGAGAGATGTTGCTATGTCTCATTCCGTGAGTTAATCCTGAGCTGTTCGACCTTCGAGAAGAACGATTCTTTTAGGGTCTTTCCTTTCCTCTCGTTGTCATGTTAGTTGGAGTTCTCAGAGCAAGACTTCGAGACAATGATGGTGAACGAATCAACGTTCATTGGAAGTGCAACCTGGATCGTGAAGATTGTGTTAGTTTGCGCTTCCCTTTCATCTTACTCTACGCTTGAATCTCGGGACGAGATTCTTGTTTAGTGGGGGTGAGTTGTCACAGCCCCAGTTCAGGCCTTCCTTGTCTTTGCATTAGTATCCATGCATCATGTTTAAATTTTATGAAACTTGAATTGAGGATTGTTGAAACCTCAGAAATCTAATTAAAAGAAGGGCAAGCACCCTTTAAATTGCATTCTGTGAATCCAAAATGCCTAAAAATAGTTTCGTGAATTTTGGCAAGAGTTATATATCAAACCAAAATTTTGGAACATTTTTAAGGAATTATTTGATCTCTGAATTTAAATCAATAATCTATTTGAATTTGGGGATATATTCATAATATATAATGAATATAATTTCAAATGCTTTGAAATGTTTTATGTACTTTTGGAATAGTCCAGAGAGGTAACATAAAATATTTCAGAATGTTTTTGGCACTGTTAGAAATTATTTTGAATTTGAAAACGGTGGCAAAATAAAATAAAAAGGGTAACAGAACAGAAAAATTAAAAAAACAGCACTTACCCGGTGCTCACCTGGCAGCCCAGATGCCCACTACTGTGCCGGCCCAGCCCACCAGGCCCTCTGCCAGTCATCCCCCTCCTCTCGCCAGGAGGACGAGAGGCGCGTGCCTGGTGCCTGCGGCCACACGCCGTGGCCACCTCCTGCTTCTACCGACGCGGGACAGGCTCCTGGACATGCCACGCAACCCCCCCCCCCCCCGACGCTCTCTCACTCTCTCTAGATCTCTCCCCTTCCTCTGTTCTCCCCACCGAGAGCCGCCGCCGACGTCGCTCGCAACCACCGCGGCCACAGCCACTCCCTCGCTCCCTCTCTGTGTACCGGAGCTCCGCCCGGACCCCAAGCCCCTCTACGTCGACCCACTGAAGCCCGGATGCCCCAAGACGATGCCGCGGCGCTTCTTCCCCGACCACGGCCGCCGGATGCCGCCATCCGATTCGCCCTCTCCGCCGTCTCCCCGAGCACGCCGACCTGCTCTTTGAACTCACCGTGAGCCCCTGTCCATTTCCCCTCTCTCCCCGTGCCCGTCCACGCCTTCTAACCACCGTGGCTGTCGGAGCCGACAGCTCCTCGCCGCCGGCCATGGCGCCGCCATGGCCAGAGCCCGAACCAGCCGCTTCCGCACGCGTCATCGTTCTCCTCACCTCACCAGGAGCACGCCGAACACACCAGCGCCTCTCCTAGTGCACTTCCACGTCAAAACACCCGACGCCCGAACTCCGGCCGCTGCCAGGAGCTCGCTTCCGGCGAACCCCGGCCACCCCACGCCCTCCCGTGGGTCCCCCTGGATGCGCGCGGGCATGGGCTACCTCCTGGTGCTCTTCGCGCGTCCATCCGCAGCCCGTAGCGCCACTCCGGCAACCCTCCGCCGCGTTTGAGGTCGCCGCCGGCCATTCTCCGGTGTGCTGACGTGGATGGATTAGATTAGTCTAATTACTGTGTTTAGCCAAAGCTCATTCGCTGACAGCTGGGCCCCGCTGTCTAATTAAATGTAGATTAGTTTCTGTTTAGTTTAAACTAATCTCAGTGGGCCCACGCGTCGGCTTTGACCAAGCTGACGTGGCTGTTGACTGGGCCCACATGTCAGCGACACTAACCAGCCCCAGTCACTGACCAGTGGGCCCCACTAGTCAGGTTTGACCTGGCGGCGCCTGTTGACCTGCTGAGGTCAGCATGACCTAATGCTGACGGAGTAAACATTTTCTGGAATTAAAATAAATTGGAAATGATTTATAAATTTCAGAAAATGATCTAAACTTCTAAAATTCATAGAAATTCAACCGTAACTCCAAATGAAATAAGTTATATATGAAAAATGATCAGAAAAATCCAATCTATCCATCTGCACCGGTTTCATGCATGTTTAAGCAAGTTGAACCTGTTGTTTATATCAAAACATGATAATGCACTTTATTAAGTCATAGTTTCAATTTGAACTTGAACCTTGGGTTCAAACTAACTCAAATTCATCTGATTATAGTTGCATTATCCCGACACACTCATTTTGCCATGTCATGATCATGCATCATATTGTGCATTGCATTGATTGTGTTTCCTTCTATGTTGCCGGTATATGTCCCCTCTCGGTAGACGATGTTCCGATGTTGTGATCGTTGACACTGATGAAGACTCAATGTTATCTTCAGAAGTGACAGGCAAGCAAAACCCCCTTGTTCATTCCGATACAACCCACTCTCTCGCTCCTGCTCTCTTTTACTGCATTAGGACGACAACGACTCAACTGTTACTTGCTGCGGTAGTTGAACCCCTTTATCCTTTGCATGACCTGTCATTGCCACAGTAAATAGATGAAGCCCACTAGCATGAGTAGGAGTTGTTTGAGCCCTGTTGTGCCTACTCATTCATGCTTGTTTGTCATGCCTGCTATTGCTTAGAGTTGTGTCAGGTCTGATTCATCCGGGATGAATCAGAGGTGTGTGAACATGTCCTACGGTGTGTGAGCTAAGCGTGTGAACACGATTTGGTAAAGGTAGCGGTGAGAGGCCATGTAGGAGTACATGGTGGGTTGTCTCATTGCAGCCGTCCTCAGGAACTGAGTTCTGTGTTTGTGATCCATGAGACAGATACTACCACGCATTGGGCCCGAAACCAATGGACCCTCTCGGCTTCTTGATCACCCTTGTCCTCTGTCCAGGAGTTGCAAGTAGTTTCTAGTGTTTGTAGTATGCTGGAGGCCGTGGGCAGCACTGACCGGAGGGGTGGGCTGTGATGCGGTAGGCACGTGGCACGGTGTACCGGGCGCCCGTTTGGTGTCTCGGGAACCCTGTTCACATCGTTTGGGGCTGTGAGCGAAACCCCGGCCGGATCTCCTCATGGATGGAACCCGAATAGGCGATAAACCTGGACTAGAGACTTGAGTGTTTAGGTAGGCCGTGGCCGACACCCACGTTGGGCTTCCGCTTGAAGGTTGCCGAGTACATGTCGTGTAAACGGCGGTAAGTGGTGAGAGCTTGTGTGAAGAAGTACACCCCTGCAGGGTTAACATCATCTATTCAAATAGCCGTGTCCGCGGAAAAGGACTTCTGGGTTGCCTGTACAGTTCATAGACAAGTGAAAGTGGATACTCTAAAATACGCAAGATAAGCGTGAGTGCTATGGATGGCGTTCTCGTAGGGAGACGGGAGTGGATCCATAGTGGTGTATTGGTTGGTGAATATGTGGACTCGTGTGCGCCACCTCAAAAGAGTTACTTGCAGTCGTAGTTTAGGATAGCCACAGAGTCAAAGCTGGCTTGCTGCAGTTAAACCCCACCATCCCCTTGTTGATAATGATGCATATGTAGTTAGTTCTGATGTAAGTCTTGCTGGGTACATTTGTACTCACATTTGCCTATTTTATGTTTTTGCAGAGAGACTTCAGTCTCGCTAGTAGTTCCACGTGGACTTCGACGTTTAGCTTGTTACCTCAGCTACGATCTTGTGCCCTCGGCAGGATCTGGTAGATAGTCGGGCTTTTCAGCCTTTTTCATTTATAGTTGTCTGTACTCAGACAAGTTAAGCTTACGCTTGTGCTTTGATTTGTATGCTCTGAATGTTGGGTCATGAGACCTATGTTTGTAATATCTCGCTCCCCGGAGCCTATTGAATGAAATACTTGAGTCGTAGAGTCATGTTGTGATGCCATGTTGTGTTTGCACATATCGAGCATATTGTGTGTATGATATTGAAATGCTTGGTATGTGTGGGATCTGACTATCTAGTTGTTTATCTTTAGTAGC
This sequence comes from Triticum aestivum, assembly GCF_018294505.1. Classification (NCBI taxonomy): domain Eukaryota; kingdom Viridiplantae; phylum Streptophyta; class Magnoliopsida; order Poales; family Poaceae; genus Triticum; species Triticum aestivum. The sequence continues at coordinate 168,888,525 of NC_057807.1, read as the reverse complement.
CTCTCTTACCGAGAAATGTCTCCTAGTGCTTCCACTGAGCCATGGTAGCTTGCTACTGCTTCGGAACACTTAGGCTGGCCGACATGTGTCCTTCTTCGTTCCTGTGTCTGTCCCTTCGGGGAAATGTCACGCGATGAATACCGGAGTCCTATTAGCCCGCTACAGCCTGGTTCACCGGAGTCCTGCTAGCCCAGTGCTACAGCCTGGATTCACTCGCTGTTGACCGACACATTCGATGCTGGGTCATGGATGCCTGTCCCTGTAAGTTTGTGCCACTTTGGGTTTACGACTAGCCATGTCAGCCCGGGCTCCTTATCATATGGATGCTAGAGACACTATCATATACGTGTGCCAAAAGGCGCAAACGGTCCCGGGCAAAGGTAAGGCGACACCCGTGGGAATACCGTGCGTGAGGCCGCAAAGTGATATGAGGTGTTACATGCTAGATCGATGTGGCATTGAGTCGGGGTCCTGACACAAGAGAAGAAGGCAAGGTTTACAGTTCAGTATCATTTATTTAAATTGGACATTTGGACAGTGGTATTTAAAAGGCATTTTCCAGAAGAAAGCTTTATGGGTGATAAAAACAAGTTTCACAGACGACAACTATTATTCTGGATCAATGGATTGCTCTGAAAGAAAAAATTTCTAGACCTAAAAACAGGACAGGGAAGTTCATACACTTGAAGAGGGTTTCTAAACGAGGAAAAGGAGATCTATTTCTATGCAAGATCAACACAAACAATTACCGCAGCAGTTCTGCACAGTTTATGATCTAAACGGGGCATTGTAGATGAACACTAGCGAGGGTTTGCATCGGGCAGTGATGAATGCCGACGAACTCAGTGGAGTTCCAATGCGGATCTAAGAGAGGGGAGGAGAGGAACTCACGGACGAGGATGAGCTACGGAGATTCGCCAACGTTTTCTGGTCAGAGTCAGGTCGATGCAGCGGCCTGAGTCGATGAAGGCGAGGGGGTCGACGGCGGCGGTGGTGGAGCTCGAGCGGCAGAGAGAAGAGGAAGAAGACGACTGGAAGGAGAAGAATGAAAGACTTAAGGTCGCGCCTATTTATAGGGAGAGGATAACTGAGACGGCACGGGAAACGAGGAGATAAGAATTACTATCCAGCGGCCCCGACGCCTCGATTTTTGGAACAGTTAATAAAGCAGAGATCCGTTGAAGGATGCGACTGTCACGCCCAAGATGCGACCCTATCCTAAAGGAACTCGAAGGTCCCACCAAGGATACAAGCGCATCTTGAAGACGCTTTTGCAAGGTGGATATCATTACATCAACATTACATAATAGATGGGGATTCACACAAGAGGCATACAATGCCACACGAATACAACATCATCATACATAAGAGCACCATCCGACTACGGATGAAACACAAATAGAAACTCAAACGACATCCACCCTGCTAGCCCAGGCTGCCGACCTGGAACCTATCCCCTGATCAAAGAAGAAGCAGAAGAAGAACTCTAAGACAAGCAAACATCACTCTCGCGTCATGATCATCGCAAAACCTGTACCTGCAACTGTTGTTGTAGTAATCTGTGAGCCACGAGGACTCAGCAATCCCATTACCATGGGTGTCAAGACTAGCAAAGCTTAAAGGGTAAGGAAGGGGTAAAGTGGTGAGGTTGCAGCAGCGACTAAGCATATATGGTGGCTAACATACGCAAAAGAGAGCGAGAAGAGAGCAAACGGAACGGTTGTGAAGCTAGCAATGATCAAGAGGTGATCCTGAACTCCTACTTACGTCAAACATAACCCAAAACCGTGTTCACTTCCCGGACTCCGCCGAGAAGAGACCATCACGGCTACACACGCGGTTGATGCGTTTTAATTCGCATCTGGTGTCAAGTTATCTACAACCTGACATTAACAAATTCCCATCTGCCACATAACCGCAGGCATGGCTTTCAAAAGATAATACCCTGCAGGGGTGTCCCAACTTATCCCATGGTAAGCTCTCGCGATCAACGAAGGATATACCTTCTCTCAGGAAGACCCAATCAGTCTCGGAATCCCGGTTTACAAGACATTTCGACAATGGTAAAACAAGACCAGCAAAGCCGCCCGATGCGCCGACAATCCCGATAGGAGCTGCACATATCTCGTTCTCAAGGCAACACCGGATGAGACATCCTACGAGTAAAACCAGACCTCGAGTTTCCCCGAGGGGGGCCCGCAGTCTACTCGGTTTGGACCAACACTTAGACAAGCATTGGCCCGGGGGGATAAAATAAAGATGACCCTTGGGTTAATTACTCCCAAGGGAAAAGTAGGTGGTGGTGAGGCAAATGGTAAAACCAAGGTTGGGCCTTGCTGGAGGAGTTTTATTCAAAGCGAACTGTCGAGGGGGTCCCATAAATCACCCAACCGCGTTAGGGATGCAAAATCCGGGAACATAATACCGATATGACGGAAACTAGGGCGGCAAGAGTGGAACAAAACACCAGGCATAAGGCCGAGCCTTCCACCCTTTACCAAATATATAGATGCATTAATAATATAAGAGATATTGTGATATCCCAACATAATCCTGTCCACCATGGAGCAATCTTCAACTTCACCTACAACTAACAACGCTATAAGAGGGGCTGAGCAAAGCGGTAACATAGCCAAACAACGGTTTGCTAGGGAGGGTGAAAAGGTTAGAGGCTGACATGGCAAATTGGGAGGCTTGAAGAACAAATGATAGGTAGTGCATCATAGCAATAGAACGAAGCAACTAGCATAGCAATGATAGTAGTGAGATCCAGGGTGACGGTCATCTTGCTTGAAATCCCGCAAGGAATAAGAATGAGTCCATGAAGAAGACAAACGGACGTAGTAGAACGAATCCTCACAACTCCGGAACGAAACCGAAGCTGACGAGAGAAGCAAACCGGAAAGAAGCAAACAACATGGTAAACACACAAGCATAATCATGTCATGATGCACAAACAAGTATGATGCATGTCCGGTTTAATGAGCATGGCATGGCAATATGCACAAACAACACTACAAGTTAAGTGGAGCTCAATATGCAACGAGTTGCATATTGACGAAACACCACATTAATTATTTAGTTCTCTCTCGGTTATGTACACAACAATATTAAATGTGGTTAAACATGGCAAGAGGTGAAACATATATAAACTAACTATATAGGCAAGTTTAAATGAGGCCGGAACAAAAAAACAACAATTCCGGAAAATCCCCATATGCAAATTATGAATTTGGAACTGTTCTGCCCTAAACCATATTTTAGAGTTGTTAAACAGCAAAATAAAGTGCACCATAGTATCCTATGCATTTTTCTAGCCTATTTACATATAAAGAACATTTAAAACCGAGCTATGGTTATTTAGTTATGAAATAAACCTTTTTAACATGTCACTATACAAATTAAATGCAAACGTCCATTTTAAACATTTCAAACATGGATGAAAGATGCAGATTATGAAAGTACATGAAAATCTAAGCATTTTACATATATAATATGTTTTATTTGGATGTATGGACATTTAGTTATGAGCATTTTAAAATGATGGCATTGATGTGAATATGCAGAAAATGAATAAATGCTAAACACATGGGATAGGGAAAAAATATACACGGGACGGATTCAATGCACGGTGCAAGCCCAGAAGTGGAATTGATCCAAGCGGCTGAGTGTGTGTGCATGCAAAAGAAAAATAAAAACAGAGGACAAAAGGAGGAGTGCTGGGTTTTGTGAACCCAGGACCTCCTGGAGGTGCACAGGCATTGCGAACCAGCTGAACTACAATGGATAGCTGAAGTTGGATGGGTTTGGTTATAGAGGAACCATCTTCTGAACTGCTCTGAATCGAAACAGAATAACAATGAACATGCGGATTGTTCTGTGGCCGTGACTGAGCACGCATGGCAAAGTGTGCGCAGGAGCACCATCAGAACAGAACTAAAACGATAATGAAAAAATAGGGGAAGCTGGGATTTGAACTCCAGATCCCTTGGCTGTGGAACTGCTTGGTGACCAACAGGCTAGGACAGAGCATGTGTTCAACATCCAGCTCGGGTCCTTGTGTAGGAATAGGATTTCTCGACGGATCTGGTTCAGATAACTGAATGGAACAGAAAGGGCCAACCTAGGGATCAAGATGCTCGACCTCGGCCACAATCAGGCAAACAGCAAGGCCGGCAGGCAGCAGCAGGGTAGTGGCGGGCGTGCGGAATCCCTGAGAGAGAGTTCACTGAAGAAGGATGTGCGCATGCGTGCAAAGAAACCGAGGAGGCAGAGCCACCTCACCGGACTTGCCTTCCGACGTGCTCGGGATGCAAGGGCCGGCCATGTCAAGGGGCGACACGGAGCTGCTGCTCCCTGAATGGATCATACAGGGCGATGGGTTGTGATGCGTGTGTGTGGAGGTGTGCAGCGAAGGTCCAGCAAAGCAACGAAAAGCGTAACGTTCGCCCCCGCCCTCTTTATAAGCAGAGGAAACAGGGGCAGTAGCTCATCTCGCCGGTTACTACTCCCAAATCTCCGCCGCTCCCCCTTTCTCCAAGGTCGAAAGAGAGCAGTGCTCCACCCCCCCCCCATCACCGTTGTCGCCACCAACGCCGTCGATCTCCTCCACCACCTTCGCCATGGCTCCGAAGGCCGGGAAGGTCGCGAAGTCGGCCGAGGCGCTGCGGCTCGAGGCGCTGCGAAAGGAGAGGGCCACTTTCCCTTCCGAGCTCGACGCGGCGGGGCTGAGGCAGTGGTTCTACCTCTTCTGGTCGATGGAGACACGGGCGCACCCGCGCACGAAGGTACTCTCCGCCGCCGCTTCAAAACGGGCTCCGTACGGATACCCCTTCTTTCCATTGTTCTTCTACTGCGGGCTCTGCCCGCCCTTCTCGGAGTTTTTCTGTGATATCATGAACACCTACAGGTTTCATCTCCTTGACTTCACCCCCAACGCCGTTCTGACCATGTCCGTTTTCGCACATCTCTGCGAAAACTTTGTCGGAGTCCACCCAAACGTAGCCCTTTTCTGCCATTACTTCATGCCTCGGGTCGAGAGAGGAGAGCCACTTTCCGGCGGGATCGCCTGGATCTCGAGGGCCGGCAAGAAGGAGGCATATCTGGAGGGGGAGCTTCGCAGCAAGTGGGAGGAGTGGAGAGCTGATTGGTGTTGGATCATGGAGGAGGACCCGCAGCCATTCACCGCCTTGCGCCAAGTTCCAGTAGTACGCGGCAACGATTGGAGCAGCCTGGCCCCGGAGGACGCTAGGTTGAAGATTGCCGTCACCAAAATCCTGCGCCTCAGGCTTGCCGGGTTGACTGTGGGCGCCGTGGGCGCGAACTTTCTCCGCCACTGCATCGCCCCCTTGCAGGAGAGGAGGAGGCCCGCTTGGGAGTTTGGCGGTCCGGCGGATATCATGAGGCCTCGCCCAGGCCTCAATTTTAACTTCACCGTGCTGGAGTTGGATGCGATGCTCAAGGAGCTGTTCAAGCACGACCCCCAACATCCAGAATGGTTCGGGCTGCCGGCGGGGGTCGTCCCGCTGTGTAACAATTCTTCGCTCGACCGCATCCGCGCGATGATGCCGCTGTGCGACTCGCATGGTCTTGTCCCAACGTGGCAAGAGCCAGCGGACGATGTTGTGCAGCAATTTTTCGACGGACTGGTGGAGGTGGCGGTCCGTGCCGACGAGCATAAGAGCCTCACCCGCGACACTACCGAGGAGGAGATGCGACGCATCGCCACCAGGGCGGAAGAGGCGGCGGCAGCCACTACCGCGGGTGAGTTCGGGTTCACCGTGGAGGAGGCAGAGGCAGAGGCGGCGGCAAGCCTTGCCGAGCGAGAGTGGATTGACGGCGAGGAAGAGCTTGCCGCGTCGGACGCCGAGTCGAGTGAGCCCGCCGAGGGTGCGAGCGGCCTGCCATCTCCAGGCCACTTGACGCAGGCAAAGCCCACAGCGCAGCCCCCAGCTCCACCGAGAAGGCGTCTTCGCAGGGGCGGGGATGCAGCGGGGCGGCAAAGGAGCCAGCAGCCGACGCGCCGCGCGACACGCTCCACCACGACAAGCGATGTTGCCGCTGGAGCGCCTCGTACTGCTGCGGCAACTGGAGCGGGGTCTTCCCGGGCCGCCGCCACTGCGCCCGCCAAGCAGCCAAGGAGCCCTTCTCCTCTGCCTCGTCGCGCCGAGGGTGGGCTGGACTTCGACCTCTCCGCGCTCAGCTCCGACGAGGAGGAAGAAGAGTAAGATTTATCTGTTGTACTTGTAGTTCTTCAATTTTGTTGCTTTGTCTTGTATCTGATCTGCTTCGATCTGAACCTGTTCCTTTTCAGGACGTTGGCTCAAAGAGCGGCGAAGAGAGCCAAAGTCCCGGTGGTTATCATCGAGGACGAGCCCACTGTGACGGCAGGGGGCACGCCTGAGACCATCTTGACGGACGTGGCAACTGCTCCGCGAAGCAGCCCCCAGCGCAGCCCCCAGCGTAAGTACATGATTTACTTTCTGCTTTTGGGCGCGCACGGGTGCTCTTTTCTTTGCTGACATCTGATTGTTGGTTTGTTTGTGTAGGAGCAGAACAGCTTCACCAGGAGGGCTCGGAAACCGTCTCCGACGTGCCATCTGCTTCCACCACACCGCCAAGGGAGGATTCCCCGACAAGGGAGCGCTCTCCGGCAAGGGAGCAATCTCCGGCAAGGGAGGAGTCTCCAGCAAGGGAGGAGTCTCCGGCAAGGGGCAGCACTAGTGACCCCCCGGTGGTGGAGCCCATGACCATGGATCCCAGTTCAGGTACTCCCTTGCTTGAAATTTTCCTTGCGTTCTTCTGATCTTTCTTTTTTTGGATATCCGCTTGACTTCTTCCCCTTCTCCGGTCATCAGATCCACCCTCCACAGAGCCAATGGAAACCGAGGCGGGCGGCGAGGAGAACACGCGCGGCAATACTGATGATGCCGCGGCCACCGAAGAAGGAGCCGGTGCTGATGAGCCCGCCGGCGAAGAGACCGCCAAGGCTGCCGCCGTGGAAGCTGGCGAGGGATCTGGCGATCGCACTGACGGCCCTGAGGCCGCAGGAGCGCCAGGCGCTGCACCGACCGCCGATCCCTCCGCTACTGCCGCAGCGCCAGGCTCCGAGGAGCCCCGGCCCGGCGCCTATCTGAAGGCTAGCGAGGGCATTTTCATCAAGCTCCCCTGGGCGTCAAGCTCCAGGGCGCCGGTTGAAGGAGAAACCCTAGATGGGGAGGTGCTTGCCTCTGCTGGGTTGTCGATTGTCGACGCACCGGGAAGCAGCAGCGACGAGCTTGAGGAGGAGCGACTGCTACGGAGGCTGATGTCACTCTACCGCGCCCGCCAAGCCAAGCTGGAGTCCCGGGAAGCGCTTGTCGCGAAGGCGAGCGTGGATATTGAGAAGCGTGCGGAGGAGCTCCGGGGTCTCCGCCAGGAAGCTCTCTGGGCCTTGGCAGAGGAGCGGGAGCAACTTGCTGAGGAGCGGAAGGCCTTCCTCCTCGAGAAGGCCGAAGCTGAAGAGCAACAGTGGCTCGCTGGCGAGAAGCTGTACGCGCAAGAAGGTGAGCTGGCTCAACGGAAAGTTAACCTCGACAGCCACGAGGAGGATCTTGCCGCGCGAGAGCAGGCACTTGGCGGGGCGCTCAAGGAAGCAAAGGACGCGGCCGCGGCTGCCGAGGCCGCCAAGAAGGAATTGGAGGCAAAGGTGGCGCAGCTGGAGGCTGATCTGAAGGCGGGCGGCGAAGAGCTTGCCGCGCTCAAGCTTGAGCGCGAGAAGGACGCCCTCGCCCACGGTGAGCTGCAGGGTCAACTCGCCGAGAAGGGCAAGGAGCTGAGGGCCGCCAAGGATTCCAACGCCGATCTGGAGCTTAAGCTGGCCACCTTGACGGAGACGCTGGACGGCGCCAAGAAGCGGGAGGCGGACTTGAAGGAGGAGATCAAGGGCAACGAAGCGCTGCTGGCGAGGGCCGCCGAAACCCAGAACACCTTCAAGGATACGGTGGAGCTCTGGACGGAGGGCCTCGTGAACATCGCTGCAGTCATTGACGGGGAGCTGGCGCAGCTGGGAGTGGAGGACTTTGGGTATTCCTCCGATGAGAACCTCCAACCCAGCGCCAAGCTCACCCTGTTCTTCAAAGGCGTGGCGACTGCCCTCCAGCAGCTCCGAGAGAAGATCCTGAAGCAGCTGGCTGACGAGTCGCGCACGATCTGTGCCAGGGTCCTGGAGAAGGTGTTGGTGAAAGTGGCCTTCCGCAATCCAGGCCTCAACTTCACCAACATCCTCAAGAAGCTACCGGCGGATGCTGATCTGGACGCGCTCAAAGCCCTTGTCGCACCCATTGTGGACAAGGTGAATGAGGTCAAGAGGGTCGATGGTGGCCGCGTAGATTAGGCCGTCTGTTTTCTTCTTTTCTTGCCGCTGCCAATCGTGTTACAACAACAATCTGTTAGAGCTGCGGCGAGCTATCTTGTAATATAACTTTGTTTCAGATATCGATTGCTGTGTTATTTCCTCTACTGGATTCCCTCCCTTGTATGTTTTTACCCTACGCTTTTTAGGGAACTTGCCGGCGCAGGCACCCTTGCCGCGAGCGCTGAGTGCGGAACGTCAGCAGCCTGCTGGTGGTGCCGCTGCCGACAAGCAACCTTGTCGCAACTAGTCGCAGCTCACTTAAGTTGTTGAGCGGACTCGAAACAAAGTAAGGGCGCAACTAGCTACGAGTTGGTTCCTCTGCGCACAGGTTTTCCATACAAAGTACGGTCGTTCGAGGAAGATAACTTAAAAATTTAAAATCTGATTGCTCAAACTTTGGCAACTTAGCTTTTCTGTCGTTCGCTTCCCGGCAAGGCGAAACTTTCTTGAACGGCCCGGTCCACACCATTATCTTCTCCTTTCCCCCCGGCAAACCTTGTGGGCAAGGGAACCTTCCTTCCTTTGAGAAAGAGACAGAAGAGATAATAAAGATATGGAGCCTTAGGGCTCGTTATTGCTTACCGGGGGCAGGTGCTGCACAAAGTGTCAGATGATACATGCGAAAAGAAAGAAAGCATGAAATTGACAAGCTGTGCGAAGCACATGAATTTTATGTGTGCACGGGGTCTGCGCCCGGCTTTGTACAAAGGATTACATGCAACAGTGGCAAGACTTGTACAAAAGGTGGTTGCCGGAATGGGTTCCGGCAACCGCGCCCTACGGGTAAAACTTACGAAGATGCTCAATGTTCCAGGAGTTGCTCACCGGAATGCCATCTTCGGTCTCAAGGCGGACAGCGCCAGGCCTAGTGACTCGTTTCACCCGGTAAGGGCCTTCCCACTTCGGCGTCAACTTGTTGGAATTCTTGGCGGACTGAACGCGCCGAAGAACAAGGTCGCCTTCCTCGAAACTTCTGGCCCTAACTTTGCGGCCATGGTAGCGACGCAAAGTTTGCTGATATCGAGCAGCTCGTACAGCGGCCTGAAGACGATCTTCCTCAAGGAGCAGCGCGTCATCTTGTCGCAACTGCTCTTTCTCAAGCTCATCATAAGCAAGCACTCGAGGTGACCCGTATACGAGTTCCGTGGGGAGAACTGCCTCTGCTCCATAGACTAGAGCGAAAGGTGTCTAGCCAGTGGCTCGATTTGGCGTCGTCCTGATCGACCAAAGAACCACCGGCAGCTCCTCGATCTAGTTTCTTCCGCACTTGTGCAGCCTGTTGAAAGTTCTGGTCTTGAGTCCTCATAGCACTTCAGCATTCGCCCTCTCCGCTTGACCGTTGCTTCTCGGATGAGCAACAGAAGCGAGGCAGACCTTGGCGCCAAGATCTTGGACGTATTGCATGAAGGTGCGGCTCGTGAATTGCATGTCGTTGTCGGTAATGATCCTGTTAGGGACCCCGAAACGGCAAACAATCGACCTGAAGAACTTGACTGCTGACTGTGCTGTCACCTTCCTCACTGGTTCCACTTCCGGCCACTTTGTGAACTTGTCGATGGCGACGTACAAGAACTCAAAGCCCCCGACAGCTCGGGGGAAGGGGCCGAGGATGTCGAGCCCCCAGACCGAAAATGGCCAGGATAAAGGGATCGTTTGGAGAGCTTGAGCTGGCTGGTGTATCTGCTTGGAATGGAACTGGCACACTTCACACTTGGTTACTTGTGCAGTTGCATCCTGGAGGGCTGTCGGCCAAAAGAAACCTTGTCGGAACGCTTTGCCGGCAAGTGCTCTTGCGCCAATGTGGTGACCACATATGCCTCCATGTATCTCTGCCAACAGCTGTTGTCCATCTTCCCGGCGAATACACTTCAATTTCACACCGTTGAGTCTTATTCTGTACAGTGTGTTGTCGACAAACTTGTACATACTCGACTGTCGGGCTACTCTTTCCGCTTCTTCTTGCTCTTCGGGAAGGTCTCCTGTCTGAAGGAAACGGACAATCTGCTGCGCCCATGTTGGAGCTTGCGGCTCGACAACAAGGACTAAAGGCACATCTGCTGCTGCGGGAACATCCGCTTCTACGGCAAGGGCTGTCGGCCCAGCCGGAGCTTGATGTTCCCCGGCAAGCTTGCCGGAGCAAAACTTGTCGGGAGCGTCTGCTTCAACGGACCAAACCCTAAGGCTTGCCGGAGCAGACTGCTCCTCAGCACTCTTGGCGCTGATCTTGGGGACCTTCTTGGCGGCGGCTTCGGGAAGCTCTGTTGTAAAGTAGTCACCAGAAACCAACTTCCTCTTCTTGCTCTGTCCAGTTGATGGTGTCACGGATGGTCGAGTTAGCTTGAGCACAAAGATTCCTGGTTCCACAGGTAACTTTAGTGCGGCGCACTTTGACAGGCCATCAGCAATGTCGTTCTGAGCTCTTGGAACATGCTCCATCTGCAGGCCGTCAAAGTGCTCTTCTAGCTTTCTCACTTCATCAACGTTAGCTTCCATCAATGGACTCTGATAATTCTTGTTCACTTGGCGGACGACAAGCTGTGAGTCACCCCTGGCAATGAGCTTCTTGATCCCAAGGTCTGCTGCGATCCTGAGACTGGCAAGCAAGCCTTCATATTCTGCAGTATTGTTGGTTGCTTGCTCCTTGGGAAAGTGCATCTGGACTATGTACTTGAGGTGCTCTCCGGTGGGTGCGATAAGCAGCACGCCAGCACCAGCGCCTTGTAGCGACAAGGCACCATCAAAGTACATCAGCCACTCTTTGCTTGCCTCCTTGACGGGGATGCTCGTTTCTGGAATTTCTTCATCTGGCGTTGGCGTCCACTCTGCTATGAATTCTGCCAATGCTCTGCTTTGGATCGTTGAAGTGCTCTCAAACTTGAGGCCAAAGCTTGACAGTTCCAGTGCCCACTCGACAATCCTGCCTGTTGCTTCTGGATTCTGCAGTATCCTCTTCAGCGGAAAGCGAGTGACAACTGTGATCTCATGTGCCTGGAAGTAATGGCGCAGCTTTCTCGAGGCCATGAGAAGGCCGAAAAGCAACTTCTGCACACCAGAGTACCTTGACCTAGCCCCTTGCAGAAGGGAGCTGACAAAGTAAACTGGGCGCTGCACCATTTTCTTCTGCACCTCCTCGCGCACCTGCGCAGATCCATCCTTGTCGGGACCAGAGCTTGTCGGTGAAGCCCCCTGCTTGTCGCTGGATGCACTTGCCGTGGTTGCTGGCTCATCATCCGCCTCCCTCTCCGCCACTAACGCAGCACTAACCACTTGATTGGTTGCCGCTAGATACAGCAGCAACTTCTCTTGTGGTCTAGGTGCGACAAGTATTGGAGTGGAGGACAGGTACCTCTTCAAGTCTTGCAGTGCAGCCTCCGCTTCCGGAGTCCATTTCATTGGACCCGCCTTTTTCAATATTTTGAAAAACGGCAGGGCGCGCTCAGCAGACTTAGAGATAAACCTGCTGAGAGCAGCCACGCAACCGGCAAGCCTTCGCACATCCTTGACGCGCTTCGGTGCTTCAATCTGCTCGATGGCCTTGATCTTGTCGGGATTGGCTTCAATTCCCCGCTGAGACACAAAGAACCCGAGAAGCTTGCCGGAAGGGACTCCAAACACGCACTTCTCGGGGTTAAGCTTGAGGTTGATCTTGCGCAGATTTGCAAAGGTTTCATCTAAATCTTGAATCAGGGTTGCCTTGTCTTTGCTCTTGACCACTATATCATCCATGTAGGCCTCCACATTTCTGTGTATCTATGGTTCAAAAGCGACATGGACTACTCTTGCAAATGTTGAACCAGCATTCTTTAACCCGAAGGGCATCCGTACGAAACAGTATGTGCCACATGGGGTGATGAATGCGGTTTTCTCCTCATCCTCTTCTGCCACGAAGATCTGATGGTATCCTGAGTATGCATCCAAAAATGAAAGCAAATCACATCCGGCCGTGGAGTCAACAATCTGGTGTATGCGCGGCAAGGGAAATGGGTCTTTGGGACAAGCTTTATTGACGTCGGTAAAGTCTATACAAAGCCTCCATTTCCCGTTGGCTTTGCGCACGACTACAGGATTGGCCAACCATGTAGGATGGAGCACTCCTCTGACAAGGCCTGCTGCTTCCAACTTCTTGATTTCTTCTGCAATGAACTCTTGGCGCTCCACTGCTTGCTTCCTGACTTTCTGCTTGACGGGCCGCGCATGAGGACAAATGGCTAGGTGGTGCTCAATTACTTTCCTAGGAACACCGGGGATATCAGACGGTTGCCATGCAAACACATCGACATTCTCCCGCAGGAAAGCAATGAGCGCACTTTCCTATTTAGGGTCAAGAGTGGCACTGATGGTGAAGGTACCACCAGTACCGTCCTCCTTGGAGGACACCTTCTTGGTCTCAGGTGGAGCTGCCATCGTCTTCTTACACTTGCCGGTGGAGCTCGATGGTGCGTCTTCGACAGTAGCGCAGCACTCCGAAGAGATGCGCTTGCCGGAGTGGGCATCAGAGCTCTTGCCGGACTTGGTCTTCTTCTTCCCCCCGGGAGCTTCAGCGGCAAGTGACTTGTGATTGGCTTCGGCTGCTGCTTCCCGGTAAATCTTGTCGGCGCAGATAAGGGCATCCTTCTTGTCGCCAGGGACAGAGATGACACTTATCGGGCCTGGCATCTTGAGCACGTTGTATGCATAGTGAGAGGCTGCCATGAACTTGGCGAGTGCCGGACGGCCGAGGATCCCATTGTAGGGCAATGGAAAGTCAGCAACGTCAAAAGTGACCCTCTCAGTTCTGAAGTTCAGCTCGCTGCCAAATGTCACTGGCAGTGTGATCTTTCCCTTCGGCTTGCTCCTTCCTGGGTTGATTCCTTGGAATGTGCCAGTCTCTTCGAGCTCGCCGTCAGGGATCTGGAGTTTCTAGAGTACCGCGGAGGAGATCAGGTTCAAGCCGTCCCCGCCGTCAACTAGCATCTTTGTGACCTTGAGGTTGCGGATAGTTGGGGAAACCAACATCGGCAAGCACCCGACCGCAGTTATGCGATCAGGGTGGTCCTCAATATCAAAGATGATAGGCGTGCTGGACCATTTCAGAGGCTTGCGTGAGTCTACGGATGGTTCTGCTGTATTAACTTCCCGCATCCACTGCTTGAGCTGGCGGTGCGAAGTATGCAGAGAAGCACCACCGTCAATGCACAGGACCTCTGTAGCTTTCTGAAATTCCTACTCATCGGCCTCATCATCATCCATATCCACGTCGTCGTCGTCATCTTCGTCCTTATCGCGGCCACGGGGAGGCTTGTCTCCTTGCCGCTGCTTGGCCCTGCCGCGGCGCCCCCCCCCCCCGGCCGGGGCATTTCTTGCTGGCTCCTCCAGCACCTTCCTGGGCCTTCTCCTTGTCGCGTTGCTCATACTCAGCTTTCTGCTGCTCAACAAGCTGCTCAACCTTCTTGCAGCTCTGGAGATCATGGCCCTTGGTGCGGTGGATTTTGCAGTACTGCTTGCCGAAGCTGTCCTGCTTGTCGGCAGCCGCCACAGCCTGGCTCTCCTTGCCGGAGCTTCCAACTTTAGCTTTCTTGGGGCCACCTCCGTTGCCGGACTGCTCCACAACCAGCACTTCTTTACCCTTTTTCTTCCAGTTGTTCCGCCGCCGGCCTTTCTTTGCCGGGGCAGCATCCTCACTGTCAGACCCTTCTGCTCCTGTATTCTCTCCGGGCAGCCTCCTCCCCTCTTCAGCACGTGCACACTTGTCGGCCAGGGCATAAAGCTCGCTGATGTCCCTGATCTTGCGCATCGCCATCTCCTCCCGCATCCTGCGGTTTCGCACGTTCTGATGGAACGCGCTGATGACCGCGGCAGGGTGGACATCTGGGATGTTGTGTTGTACACGGCTGAATCTCTGAATGTACTTGCGCAGGGGCTCTCCTTCCTTCTGGGCAAGCAGATGAAGATCGCTTTCTTGGCCATGAGGCTTGTGGCCACCTGTAAAGGCGCCGACAAACTGATGGCATAGATCTGCCCAAGAGGATATGGAGTTGTCCGGCAAGTGCATGAGCCAGGATCTGACGTTAGGCTTGAGCACCAGCGGGAAGTAGTTAGCAAGGATCTTGTCGTCTCGTCCCCCGGCAGCTTGCACCGCAATGGTGTAGATGCTGAGGAACTCCGACGGATGCGGCTTGCCGTCGTACTTCTCCGGTACATCTGGCTTGAAATTCTTCTTGCTGGGCCACTAGACTTGCCGCAGCTCACAAGTGAACGCAGGGCAACCTACCACGTACAGCAAGTCGCCTGGTTCCCCTGGCGCATGCATGTCGACAGTGGGCCCAGCGCGCTGGTCGGATTGACGCCGCGCTTCTCTTCGGCGCTCGATGCGAGTACGAGCGTCCTCTTGCTGTCGTTCGTGCAAAACTTGGCGCTGATCGCGACGAGCTCGCGGATCTGATGACGCCGTGGAGTCGCTGTCGAGGTGAACCCAGCGAGTCGGCGATCTTGGCCTTTGTGGTGGAGAATGCATGGAAGTCGCACCCCCATCGGTCTTGTCGCCATCGGCTCACGTCCGGCAGTCTTGCCGTGGCAGCGAGGTGCTGGGTTGTCGCGCAGTGTCGCCGTTGGCGAAGCCGATGAGACTCTGAATGGTGGCCCTCCACTCGTCGGTCTTGTCCGCCGTCGGAGGGTAATCTAGAAGCAGTTGAGCTCGCGCCAAGGCTTCCGCTGGAGTGGTGGGCGGCAGCGGCGAACGGTGCGAGGAGCGGGATATGCTCGGACTTCTAACTATGTTAGAAGGAGCAGTATCCCGTCCAAGCGACCGCACTTCGCTGGGGCCAGCATGTTGGCGTGCATGCTGGTCTTGAACTCCGCGAGATCCACCAGCTTGATCTTGGCCCAGCGGACGTATGGCGCTGCGAACGCCATGACGCTGTTGGTCCCGCGCCTCCTGAGACGGGCGCGGTGCGTGTACGGACGCCGAGGTCTACGCGGCCTTGTCCTTGGACTTGGCAGCACTGTGAGCACCCTCGTCGACGCCCGTTCTTCCGCCGACGTCTACTCCACCACCCGTTTGCTCCGGTGGCGGTGGAATTGACGCGGAAGGAACTGCCGCCTCCGAAGCCTTCTTCTTCGGTGGCATGTCGATGAAGTTGATGAGGATCTAGATCGTGTGCACGCCGGATCGGGTTCACACAATCTCGACGCCCCCTACCTGGCGCGCCAAAGATGTCGGGGAAACAGATCCACGAACACCTATGGGATCGGCGGACCGAGCCCCTTTCGGTTCGGCGGGGGGCGGAGGTCGCATGAAGAGCGGATCGAGGCAATGCACACGAGCAGTTTACCCAGCTTCGGAGCTCTCCGGAGAGATAACACTCCTACTGCTGCTTGTCTGTGTATATTGAGTTCTTGCTCAGGAGCGATCAGCGCTGCGAAACCGAGCGTGAGAGTGTTCCTAGTTTCAAATGAATCGAACCCCTTCTACGTTGCGCATGGGCCTCCTTTTATACGCTCAAGGGGTCACCGACAGGTGGCAACGCAGACAAAAAGGGCAAAAATGGAAAAAGAATGCGGTAGGTACAGCTACCCATACTGTAGACACACTGTATCATACCTAACTCTGACGGCAGGGGACAAGGGCATTAAATGCCCGTCTGTGTCGCCCAAATAGTGCAAACAGAGACCGTCAAGGGCGCCAGCGATCTCCACGATGGCCTTCTCGTCGGCGCCGCTTGCCACCGTGCACCCCTGGTTGCACAGCCTCTCGCCATGCGCGCCTGGAAGGGCCCCAGAGCGACACGTGGGTGTATGTGCTGGAGCGCGGGTGTGGAGTGGCAGCTTGTCGCGGCAAGTGCCTTGCCGCGGTCGTTGTCTTGTCGGGCTCGGGAGCTTGTCGTTCACCGAGCCTTGCCGGGACGCACGGCGCGTCGCGGCAAGCTTTCTTGAGACGCCTTGGCTGGCCTTCCCGGCAAGCTCCTCTTGCCGGGGCCTTGTCTTCTTGGTTGGAATACTTTGTTCTTGAACGGCTTCCCGGCAAGCTCCTCTTGCCGGGGTCTTGTCTCCTGAGGAGTCACGGAGGATCTTGGCGGTCACCTGGCGAGCCTTGCCGCGGGGTGCTGCAACCGCCCGTGCACGAGTTCGGGATACTAGGGTACCCCTACTCTAGTACACCGACATCATCATCTACTTATTACTTCCCAATGCCTTACTCTGGGCCCAAACAATGGTGAAGTGTCATGTAGTCGACGTTCACATAACACCACAAGAGGAGAGACACCATAGATCTCATCAAAATATCGAACGAATACCAAATTCACAAGACTACTAATAGCAAGACTTCACCCATGTCCTCGGGAACAAACGTAACTACTCACAAAGCATATTCATGTTCATAATCAGGGGGGTATTAATATGCATTAAGGATCTGAACATATGATCTTGCACCGGATAAACCAACTAGCATCAACTACAAGGAGTAATCAACACTACTAGCAACCCACAAGTACCAATCTGAGGTTTGGGTACAAAGATTGGATACAAGAGATGAACTAGGGTTTGAGAGGAGATGGTGCTGGTGAAGATGTTCATGGAGATTGACCCCCTCCCGATGAGAGGATCGTTGGTGATGACGATGGTGATGATTTCCCCCTCCGAGAGGGAAGTTTCCCCGGCAGAATAGTGATACGTCCATTTTGCATCATGCTTTTATAACAATATTTATTGCATTATGGGCTGTTATTACACATTATATCTCAATACTTATGGCTATTCTCTCTTATTTTACAAGGTTTACCATGAAGAGGGGGAATGCCGGCAGCTGGAATTCTGGCTGGAAAAGGAGCAAATGTTGGAAACCTATTCTACACAACTCCAAAAGTCCTGAAACTCCACAAAACAACTTTTTGGATTTAATAAGAATTTATGAGTGAAAGAAATAGGCTAGGGGGGCCCACACCCTGTCCAGGAGACAGGGGGCGCGCCCCCCTATAGGGCGCGGCCCCCTATCTCCTCGCCCCCCTGGTGGGCCTCCGGCGTCCATCTTCTGCTATATCATCACTTTTACCCTGGAAAAAATTGGGGGCAAGCTTACGGGACGAAATTCCGCCGCCACGAGGCGGAACCTTGGCAGAATCAATCTAGGGCTCTGGCGGAGCTGTTCTGCCGGGGACACTTCCCTCCGGGAGGGGAAATCATCACCAACGTCATCACCAACAATCCTCTCATCGGGAGGGGGTAAATCTCCATCAACATCTTCACCAGCACCATCTCCTCTCAAAACCCTAGTTCATCTCTTGTATCCAATCTTGTATCAAAACCACAAATTGGTACATGTGGGTTGCTAGTAGTGTTGATTACTCCTTGTAGTTGATGCTAATTGGTTTACTTGGTGGAAGATCATATGTTCAGATCCTTTATGCATATTATTACTCCTCTGATTATCAACATGAATATGCTTTGTGAGTAGTTACGTTTGTTCCTGAGGACATGGGTGAAGTCTTGCTATTAGTAGTTATGTGAATTTGGTATTCGTTCGATATTTTGATGAGATGTATGTTGTCTTTCCTCTAGTGGTGTTATGTGAACGTCGACTACATGACACTTCACCATTATTTGGGCCTAGAGGAAGGCATAGGGAAGTAATAAGTAGATGATGGGTTGCTAGAGTGACAGAAGCTTAAACCCTAGTTTATGCGTTGCTTCGTTAGGGGTTGATATGGATCCATATGTTCAATGTTGTGGTTAGGTTTACCTTAATACTCCTTTTTGTAGTTGCGGATGCTTGCAATAGGGTTTAATCATAAGTGGGATGCTTGTCCAAGTTAGGGCAGTACCCAAGTGCCGGTCCACCCACATATCAAATTATCAAAGTACCGAACGTGAATCTTATGAACGTGATGAAAACTAGCTTGACGATAATTCCCAATGTGTCCTCGGGAGCTCATTCTTAATTATTAGAATTTGTCCAGGCTTATCCTTTGCTACATAAAGGATTGGGCCACCTTGCTGCACTTTATTTACTTTATTTACTTTTTGCTCGTTACTATTTATCTTATCACAAAACTATCTATTACCTACAATTTCAGTGCTTGCGGAGAAAACCTTATTGAAAACCGCTTATCATTTCCTTCTGCTCCTCGTTGGGTTCGACACTCTTACTTATCGAAAGGACTACGATAGATCCCCTACACTTGTGGGTCATCAAGACTCTTTTCTGGCGCCGTTGCCGGGGAGCGTAGCGCTTTTGGTGAGTGGAACTTGGTAAGGAAACATTTATATAGTGTGCTGAAATTTTCTGTTACTTGTCACTATGGAAACTAATCCTTTGAGGGGCTTGTTTGGGGTATCTTCACCCCAACCAGAAGAGCAAAGATATGCTCCTCAACTTACTGAACTTTATGAAAATATTCACTTTGAGATTCCTTCGGGAATGATAGAAAAATTGCTAGCTAATCCTTTTGCAGGAGACGGAACATTGCATCCCGATTTACACCTTATCTTTGTGGATGAAGTTTGTGGATTATTTAAGCTTGCAGGTATTCCCGATGATGTTGTCAAAAGGAAGGTGTTCCCTTTATCTTTGAAGGGAGATGCAATGACATGGTATAGGCTATGTGATGATACGAGATCCTGGAATTATAAGCGATTGAAGTTGGAATTTCACGAGAAGTTCTATCCTATGCATATTGTTCATCGTGATCGTAATTACATATATAATTTCTGGCCTTGCGAATGAGAAAGCATCGCTCAAGCTTGGGGGAGGCTTAAGTCAATGTTGTATTCATGCCCCAATCATGAGCTCTCTCGGGAAATGATTATTCAGAATTTTTATGCTTGGCTTTCTCTCGATAATCAAAACCTGCTCGATACTTCCTGTGCTGGTTCTTATATGCTGAAGACTATTGATTTCAAATGGGACTTATTGGAAAGAATTAAACGCAACTCTGAAGATTGTGGTTCCAACGATGGTAAGGAGTCAGGTATGACACCTAAGTTCGATTGTGTTAAATCTTTTATGGATACCGATGCTTTCCGTGGATTTAGCTCTAAGTATGGACTTGACTCTGAGATAGTAGCTACTTTTTGTGAATCTTTTGCTACTCACGTTGATCTCCCTAAAGAGAAGTGGTTTAAATATAATCCTCCTATTGAAGTGAAAGTAGTTGCACCTATTACAGTCGAAGAAAAGACTATTACATATAGTGATCCTATTGTTCCTACTTCTTATGTTGAAAAACCTCATTTTCCTGTTAGAATAAAAGATCATGCTAAAGCTTCGACTGTTGTTCGTAAGAGTAATACTAGGACCTATACACCTCCTGAACAAATTAATGTTGAACCTAGTATTGCTATGCTTAAAGATCTCTTGGATGAGGATTTAGATGGGCATGTTATTTCTTTCTTGGGTGAGACTGCTAATATTGCTAGACCTGATACTAAGACACGTAGACCTGTTGTAGGCATGCCTGTTATTTCTGTTAAAATAGGAGATCATTGTTATCATGGCTTATGTGATATGGGTGCTAGTGCTAGTGCGATACCTTATGATCTTTATAAAGAAATTATGCACGATATTGCACCTGTTGAATTAGAAGACATTGATGTTACTATTAAGCTTGCTAATAGGGATACCATTAAACCTATTGGGATTGTTAGAGATGTTGAAGTTTTGTGCGGGAAGGTTAAATACCCTGCTGATTTTCTTGTTCTTGCTTCCCCACAAGATGATTTTTGTCCCATTATTTTTGGTAGACCCTTCTTGAATACGGCTAGTGATAAGATTAATTGCGAAAGGAATATTGTCACTGTTGGCATAGATGGTATGTCTCATGAGTTTAATTTTGCCAAGTTTAGTAGACAACCTCGTGAAAGGGAACCGCCTATTAAGGATGAAATTATTGGTCTTGCTTCCATTGATGTTCCTCCAACTGATCCGTTAGAACAATATTTAGACCATGAAAATGATATGTTTATGCAGGAAAGGGAAGAAATAGATGAAGTGTTCCTTAAACAGGAACCTATGCTGAAACATAACCTTCCCGTTGAAATTCTTGGGGATCCCCCTCCACCCAAGGGTGATCCCGTGTTTGAACTCAAACCTTTACCTGATAATCTTAAGTATGCTTATCTTGATGAAAAAGAAATATATCCTGTTATTATTAGTGCTAACCTTACAGAGAAAGAAGAAGAAAGATTATTGAAAACTTTGAAGAATGTGGGGAGCCCGACTCATAAGTCGAGATCACCGAATGCACGTGTACAGTGATCCTAGAGATCAATGCTCACTGAACACACAGAAGCTGAATAACAAGAGTCTTACATCCGTACATACCGTTTTACACAAGTAGGACCATTATGGTCAAGTCTTGAGTATATCATCGCAGCGGAAATCTTCGTGGATAACTTGGACCCATGCCATCTGCCTTAACCCTACAGGCATTCTGACGGGGAAGTGTCCTAGCTCGCATGTTCGTCATCGAAGTATTCTTCATCGTATCTTGTTCTTTCATGCCTGGTCAATAAAATAACAAATGGCAAGCCAATGAGTACTTTGAATGTACTCGCAAGCAACCCATGCTTTGGTTCAAGATACAACAATGCATGATATAGGTAAATTTTTGCAGAAAGCTAGTTTTGAGTGCAATGACATGTTCAACAACTTATAAGACATGCATCAAGATAATTCAAGTAACCATGAGGACAGGTTACAGATATCAACATAAATAGAGTGGGCACCAACCCATCTCAATCACGTCAAGTCCTTTGACTTGACCCAAGTAGTTATCCACACACTGGTTTGTAAACTCTGGACATAGTTTAAGCAGCACCGCCCAACCGTCCTTGACCATGGACATGGCTATTCGAATAGTTTTACACTCTGCAGAGGTTGCACACTGTACCCACAAGATTCGGGGAACTTCCGTGTCATCCACGACCCGCGATACCTCAAGTACCCGGGGTAAGCACCCGATCACTACCTTTCCCTAGACGACACTAACATGGAGTCCACTCGATTGGTAGTAACCCCCATGCCCAACATTATCACATAACATTTTCGTGGAGCCACGCTCCATAATCATCTCACATCACAAGCACGAGGCACCAACGGTGTGTCCGGTGCCCCATAAAAATGTTCTTGGTCGCCCTAGCTGGCACGACCCCGTCCCGAGAGAGAGCACCAACTCTCCCCCGTCACTAGTAATGCGGGCTCCAAGCTAGTATCAACCTAGGTAATCAATAATGCCCTTTCCCATATAAGGGTAGAGTGGTTGCGCATGTAAGGTTGGGACAGTCGACAAATCTTAAATCTAATCCGTTTTCGAAAACAACACGCACTTGCCTCGGTACACCACTTCGTCATCAAGTGGTTACCCATCTCATCATCTCCCTCGGGCGTAAGTGGCACCCGACGAGGTTTTCGAAAATGCTTGTCTCCACCACTATGCATATCCCCGTCCCTTTTAGCGTAGCACTACTTTGGCATCCTATCTACTCCCACTGGCATAACCCTCATAAGAAGGTAGGGTCATGCACAATGCAAGTATCAATGAGGAAGTACTGTGGCAAACCATCAAAGTGGATACCACCTCATCATGATTCCGTTGCAACAACAATATGGTGCTATATGACATGCATAAAAGGGTTTCATAGACATGGTCAAAGGGCTGCTTGCCTGGTTCATCAGAGTCTTCAAATCTTCTGGTCCTTCTCCAAGTACTCCGTCTACTTCGTCAACTAACGTCGGAAACAATCAAAATAAGCAACACAACAAGGCAAAAATAAAAGTGCTCTAAAAATATTAAGTTGACTTTTATTGGATACCTCTGGTCATATGAGGAATGACCAAAGTGATCTCATTGGAAGTGGATCAATGGATATTTCTAAACATTTCGATATGATGGAATCAAGGGGTTTATGGATTTGCAAGAAGTGTACAGAAGCATTATTTTCAAAAATGAGCAGAGGCACCCATTTAACAAATGATGATTTTAGAAGCATCTAGGAATTGGTTTCACTGGATTTGGAGTTGAGATGATTTTCCTATGAATTTGCAAAGTTGGCTATATATAAAGAAATAGACCATTATTTGAGGGGATACAGAAAGTATTAGTAAAAATGTTCAAAAACTAAGTTATGACTTTAGAAGCATCTAGGGATTTGAATCATGGCATTTGGATCAATCTTGAGCTCTCTGTGATTTTCTAAAGTTCATCACAGAAATAGGAAAAATGGGATTTGATAAATATCTGTGAAGAAAAGGTCTCTGGAAAAATGTGCAAATAGCACCATGTGATAGATCATGAATTTATGAACTACTACAAATTTGAATCATCAAATTTGGAGTCCATTTGAATTGTTTACGGATTTTATAAGTTTCTGGAAAAAAAGAAAAAGACAAAGGAAGGGGGGCGTTATACCTATGATGTGCACTGGGTGCAGCATAGTGCCTCGGCGCACTAGGCCGACCCAGCGGCTCGGCTGCACGCGCGTAGGTGGCCATGTCGAAGGCGTGTTTCTGGTGGTGTGCTTTCGCTCGAGGAAAGCGAGCCCGGCCGAAGCCGTTTCCACTTAAACGGGCGGGGCCCGCCCGCTAGGTCGCTGACGCGCGGGGCCCAGTGCCCAGGCCGTCTCCTTCCTCCCGCTCTAACAGAGCAGAGGCAGGGGAGGCGAGGCCGAGCGGCGCCGGTGCTCTCCCCGACGGCACCAACCACCCCCGGCGGCGCCCAGCATGCTGGCGGGCTCAGGAGGTCATTCCGCACCCGCCGAGCTACGCCATGACCGCAGGGGAGGCCGGGTGCGAACGCACCATCGGCCGTGGCGGGCGAGGTCGACAACGATGGTGGGCACGGCGCTACGGTCACCGGGAGAAGGTCAAGGAGCGCGGGGGAGGACCGTGGTGATTCTGGAGGTGCTCTAGTGGAGTCTAAAGGGGAGGGGAGAGGCCATGGAGCACGAATTTAGGAGGAGGCCGACGACATGGCTCCGGCCATGGAGGTGGTTGGAGGGCACGAGGAGAGGAGTGGGTTGGTCCAGGGGATGCACGGGAAGGAGAGAGGGCCAAAGGAGTAGAGAGGGGGCTCGGGGGGGCCTTAAGTAGCTGTCCCGCGGCTCACTGTGGCCGCGGCGCATGGGTGGCCGCGGCAACGGCTCGGGAGGCCAGGAGAGAGGGCGAGGACTTGTCTGCGACGTTAGTGGGGGTGGAGTAGGGCGCCAAGAAGAGAGAGGAGGAGCGGGGCGAGCTCCGGGTGGAGCCACGAGCTCGCACGGTATTGGCGGGCTCGGGCGGCTCTGGGCACGCGTGGCGTGGGCAAGACAGAGGTGGAAAGGGGGGGCCAGCACGGTGGCGTGTTGCGGACGCCGAGGCACCTCGACTGGCGCGAGGGGGAGGCCCAAGGCGGTCGGGGGACGCGGCGTCAATGGTCGAACGCCCTGCCAGGCGCTCCAGAGCGCGCCTTTGGCCGGCATCCGTGGCTTTTCTGCGCGCACTCGCACGTCCACTTATGTCTGGTAGCTGCGGGGGGGATAAACAAGGGTGAAAGAAGCTTTGGATGCTCTGGAACCTGCCAGGAGTGAGAGAGAGAGATGAGAAGGGGTGGGGAAAGTGGCTGTCCAGAGAAGAAAAATGGGTCTCTGCCCCCCTCCATCATTGCCTCTCGGGAAGGGAAGCACACCAGAGGTAGAGGGGGACTAGTAGGGGTGATGGTAAAAAGTGGAGTCCATGGAGACTAGTGGAAGAGGCCAAAATGGGATTTTGGTAAAGTGGCAGAAGGTGTTTGATGCTGGTTTGGGCAAGAAGATGAGTCCCATTTGTCATGAGACTCCACAGGATGAAATGGCACATATAATTAGGGTCTTCCACCAATCTTGAGTTCATTTGGGCAAAGTTGCCAATGCAACTTTTGTGAACCCTAGAAATTAGCAGAAATGAACTTGTGCAGATCCAGTTGAGTAAATCACTTCTCCTTGATGCACCACTTGTTGTAATGGCCTCATTTGGTCATGTAAACATGCTCACAAAAGTTGGGGTCAAGGAGAGAAAGTTGGTAGTACAAACTTGTTCAAATTTGATTCTGGTCAGAGAGGGTTTTGAGGCACTTTGATCAAGATATCCTTTTCTACAACCTATGCCATTTGGTCTAGATGCATTATTAGACCATTTGAGCATGTGCACCAAGTTTGAGAACATTTGGACATGTTTGGCAATGTAAAGTTGCTCAAACTTCAAAATGGACAGAAATGGTTTTGAGGGGATTTCATGGGGTTATACTATTCTCCATGCCATGATACTTGTCAAGATCATCAAACATGTCATATGTGACATGATAGAATTTTCTTGGAATTTTTGGAGAATATTTCCTTTGTAAATATTCTAAAAGCTTGAAATATCCAGAAAGGGTTTTTGAGGGATTTAACCAATATTTTGAACATGACCATGTGTTGAAACTCTTATATATGGAAAATATATGTCCACTGAGTTTCCCTGATTTTTGTCAAATATTTTTAAAACAATAAAATAATTTTTCCCTATTAAAGACCATTTCTGGCCTTAAGAAAAAGTTTTTAAATAAAATAGGAAATTAACCTTTAAAATTATATTTTTGTGGTTTCTAGGTATCCTATATCTAATAGGAGTCAAATATATTTTTGGAATGATTTTTACTGCCCTTAATTAAGTACTTGCAGTGCAAACCTCAATTCAGGTTTTTTTTTGAAAAAATAATTTTAGAAAATACTTTTTGGCCAAATTATTTTTGTAAGAAAATACTATATTGCTCTATACACATGGCATGATCATTGATCAAGGTTTTTGGATCAAGGCGAAGGAGTATAAGGGTTGGGGAATTTATTTGATTTTTAGAGCACTTGCAAACAGCAGTCAAACATTCAATCAAAGCAAAGACAAAACACTCAAAAGTTTTTGTCAAACCACATTTTAGCATGATTTATTAGCTTAAGTGTTGTGGCATGAAAATCAGGGTGTGACAAAGAAGCACTGAGCTGCTATTGGATATACTCTGGATGATCTTAAGGGCATTAGTCCCACATTATGTCAACACAAAATTTCAGTGGAGAAAGATGCCAAACCAGTTAGAGATCCTCAAAGACGATTAAATCCCAAAATGATGGAGGTGGTAAGAAAGGAGATTCTAAAGCTCCTTGAGGCAGGTATTATTTATCCCGTTGCTGATAGTGAATGGGTAAGCCATGTCCATTGTGTCCCTAAAAAGGGAGGTATTACCGTTGTTCCTAATGATAAAGATGAATTGATCCCGCAAAGAATTATTACAGGTTATAGGATGGTAATTGATTTCCGTAAATTAAATAAAGCTACTAAGAAAGATTATTACCCTTTACCTTTTATTGATCAAATGCTAGAAAGGCTATCCAAACACACACATTTTTGCTTTCTAGATGGTTATTCTGGCTTCTCTCAAATACATGTGTCAGCAAAGGAACAATCTAAAACTACCTTTACTTGCCCTTTTGGTACTTTTGCCTATAGACGTATGCCTTTTGGTTTATGTAATGCACCTGCTACCTTTCAAAGATGCATGATGGCTATATTTTCTGATTTTTGTGAAAAGATTTGTGAGGTATTCATGGATGACTTCTCCGTCTATGGATCCTCTTTTGATGATTGTTTGAGCAACCTTGATCGAGTTTTGCAGAGATACGAAGACACTAGTCTCGTCCTGAATTGGGAAAAGTGTCACTTTATGGTTAATGAAGGCATTGCCTTGGGGCACAAGATCTCCGAGAGAGGTATTGAAGTTGATAAAGCCAAAGTTGATGCTATTGAAAAGATGCCATGTCCCAAGGACATAAAAGGTATAGAAGTTTCCTTGGTCATGCTGGCTTTTATAGGAGGTTCATTAAGGACTTTTCTAAAATCTCTAGGCCTCTGACTAATTTATTGCAAAAAGATATTCATTTTGTCTTTGATGATGATTGTGTAGAAGCATTTGAAACACTTAAGAAAGCTTTGATCACTGCACCTATTGTTCAGCCACCTGATTGGAATTTACCTTTTCAAATTCTGTGCGATGCTAGTGATTATGATGTAGATGCTATTTTAGGGCAAAGAGTCAATAAGAAATTGAATGTTATCCAGTATGCTAGTAAGACTCTTGATACTGCCCAGAGAAATTATGCTACTACTGAAAAAGAGTTCTTAGCAGTTGTGTTTGCATGTGATAAGTTTAGACCTTATATTGTTGATTCCAAAGTTACTATTCACACTGATCATGCTGCCTAGACTCATTAAATATCTTATGGAAATGAAAGATGCTAAGCCTAGACTCATTAGATGGGTTCTCTTGCTCCAAAAATTTGACTTGCATATTACTGATAGAAAGGGAGCTGCGAACCCCGTTGCAGACAACTTGTCTAGGTTAGAGAATGTTCTTGATGACCCACTGCCTATTAATGATAGCTTTCCTGATGAACAATTCGCGGTCGTCAATGCTTCTCGTACTGCTCCTTGGTATGCTGACTATGCTAATTACATTGTTGCTAAATATATACCGCCTAGTTTCACATACCAGCAAAAGAAAAAGTTCTTTTATGATTTAAGACATTACTTCTGGGATGATCCACACCTTTATAAAGAAGGAGTAGATGGTATTATTAGACGTTGTGTGCCTGAGCATGAACAAGAACAAATCCTACGCAAGTGTCACTCTGAATCCTATGGAGGACATCACGCTGGAGATAGAACTGCACACAAGGTACTACAATCTGGTTTTTATTGGCCTACTCTCTTCAAAGATGCTCGTAAGTTTGTCTTATCTTGTGATGAATGTCAAAGAATAGGTAACATCAGTAGACATCAAGAAATGCCTATGAATTATTCTCTTGTTATTTAACCGTTTGATGTTTGGGGCTTTGATTATATGGGACCTTTTCCTGCCTCCAATGGTTATACACATATTTTAGTTGTTTTTGATTACGTTACTAAGTGGGTAGAAGCTATTCCAACTAGTAGTGTTGATCATAACACTTGTATTAAAATGCTTAAAGAAGTTATTTTCCGAGGTTTGGAGTCCCTAGATATCTTATGACTGATGGTGGTTCACACTTTATTCATGGTGCTTTCCGTAAGATGCTCGCTAAGTATGATGTCAATCATAGAATCGCATCTCCTTATCACCCGCAGTTTAGTGGTCAAGGTGAGTTGAGCAATAGAGAGCTCAAATTAATTTTGCAAAAGACTATGAATAGATCTAGAAAGAATTGGTCCAAAAAACTTGATGATGCATTATGGGCCTGTAGAACTGCATGCAAAAATCCTATGGGTATGTCTCCATATAAGATGGTTTATGGAAAAGCATGTCATTTACCTCTTGAACTTGAACATAAAGCATATTGGGCTATTAAGGAGCTCAACTATGATTTCAAACTTGCCGGTGAGAAGAGGTTGTTTGATATTAGCTCACTTGATGAATGGAGAACCCAAGCATATGAGAATGCCAAGCTCTTCAAAGAAAAAGTCAAACGCTGGCATGATAAAAGGATACAAAAGCGTGAGTTTAACATAGGAGATTATGTGTTATTGTTCAACTCTTGTTTAAGATTTTTTGCAGGAAAACTTCTCTCAAAATGGGAAGGTCCCTAAATTATCGAGGAGGTATATCGTTCTGGTGCTATAAAAATCAACAACTTCGAAGGCACAAATCCAAGGTTGGTAAACGGTCAAAGAATTAAACATTATATTTAAGGTAATCCTATCAATGTTGAAACTAATATTATTCAAACCATAACCCCTAAGGAATAGATAAGAGACACTTTCCAGAATGTTCCAGACTCTGAAAAGGCATAGGTACGTGGTACGGTAAGTAAACCGACTCCAAAACAACTCTAATGGCAATTTTTATCAGTTTTGGATTATTTAAGAATTTTAGGAAGAAAGAAGTAGTCCGAAAGGGACACGAGGCTCCCACGAGAGAGGAGGTCGCACCCCCTGTAGGGCGCGCCCCCTGTCTCGTGGGCACCTTGTGTGCCTCCCGGACTCCGTTTTCTTGTATGTTACATATTTTGGTCGATAAAAATTCATTATATATAGTCCCGAAGGTTTTGACCAACGTATCACGCAAATATCCTCTGTTTTCGTTTTGAGCTGTTTCTGTTTTAGATCTATAGCATCATGTCGTCTCCAAGCGCTCCCAAGGACAAGTTTTTCGAGAGGGTTATCAACCCCTATCTTGCGGAGGTGCTGCATCATCCTCAAACCATTGAGATGCGTGAGGGGGTGCTGCACATCCGCGATGTGGAGGGACCAAGGCGTACCGGGAGCGTGGAGCCAAAGCTCGAAGCTGTGGAGCAAGAAGTTTTCAAGTGTCAGGGGATGGTGGAGCATGGACTCAACGCCAACCAGATGATGATCACGGAGTTCACCAACAACCACAAGTTGGATGTTAAAGTCATTGGGGAGACCATCTTCAAGCTTCAAGAGAAAATCGAGCACCTCCAAGCTCAGATCTATGACCTGCAAAACCAGAACTGTGAGTATGAATATAGATTCAAGCAAACGAGTTTGGCTGCAGATTTAAGGATCCCGGAGACTCGATCATCCTTTTATGATGGAGAGCCGATGCCCTGGAAGACGGACGACAAGCCTACATCATCAACAACTCCTACTTCACCACCTCCAAAGAAATAATCACACGGGTATGGGCACTCCCCTTGGCAACTACCAAGCTTGGGGGAGGTGCCCCGGTATCGTATCACCATCACACTCCTATTTTTACCGCTTTATTTAGTTCGATCCTTTTAGTAGTATCTTGATCCAGTAGTTTGAAGTTTTTGATATCAAGTAGTTTTGAGTTTTGCATTGTGATCTCTTTATGTAATCGAGTCCGTGTGCTATCTATAATAAAGATTAGTGTGGAGTCAAGGGCTTTGCTATGTTGCTATGATCTTGAGAAAGTAGAAAGAACAAAAGAGTTCATATTGATCTTATGGATAGTGATAACTTCACAGATAGAAAGTATGAGGCATAAAAATTGTTGAGAGTTGATGAACGTAGCCTTGGTCATCGTTGCAATTAATAGGAAGTGATAAGGAAAGAGGAATTCACATATAAATATATTATCTGGGACATCTTTTATGATTGTGAAGCACTCATTAAGTATGACATGCTAAAAGAGTTGATGTTGGACAAGGAAGACAATGTAACGGTTTATGTTTTCCGACATATCAGTTAAAGTATATTGTCATTGACCTTCCAAACATGTTGAGCTTGCCTTTCCCCCTCTTGCTAGCCAAATTCCTTGCACCAAGTAGAGATACTACTTGTGCTTCCAAATATCCTCAAACCCAGTTTTGCCATGAGAGTCCACCATACCTACCTATGGATTGAGTAAGATCCTTCAAGTAAGTTGTCATCGGTGCAAGCAATAAAAATTGCTCTCTAAATATGTATGACTTATTAGTGCAGAGAAAATAAACCTTGTATGAACTTGTTATGGAAGTAATAAAAGCGACGGACTGCATAATAAAGGTCCACATACAAGGGGCAATATAAAGTGACGTTCTTTTGCACTAAGACTTTATGCATCACCCCTAAACGCGCATGACAACCTCTGCTTCTCTCTGCGAAGGGCCTATATTTTACTTTATGTTTTACTTTATGCTTGAGTCAAGGTGATGTTCACCTTTCCCTTTTTCATTTTACCCTTTGCAAGCTCCTCGTGTTTGAAAGATCATGATACATATATCCAATTGGATGTAAGTTGGCATAGGCTATTATTGTTGACATCACCTAAAGGTGAATACGTTGGGGGGCAACACAATAAGCCCCTATCTTTCTCAGTGTCCGACTGAAACTCTATAACCACATGTATTGCGTGAGTGTTAGCAATTATGGGAGACTACGAGATAGTTGAGTATGTGAGCTTGTTGAAAAACTCTATTATTGACTCTTTCTGATGTTACGATAAATTGCAATTGTTTCAATGACTGAGATTATAGTTTGTTAGTTCCCAATGAAGTTTTTGAACCATACTTGTCATTGTGAATTGCTTATTACTTGAGCATAGGAAATCATATGACAAAATCTATATATGTTGTTGTTATTACAATGATCATGATGCCCTCATGTCCGTATTTTATTTTTTATCGACACCTCTATCTCTAAATATGTGGACATATTTTTCGATTTTGGCTTCCGCTTGAGGACAAGTGAGGTCTAAGCTTGGGGGAGTTGATACATCCATTTTTCATCATGCTTTTATATCAATATTTATTGCATTATGGACTGTTATAACACATTATATCTCAATACTTATGGCTATTCTCTCTTATTTTACAAGGTTTACCATGAAGAGGGGGAATGCCGAAGCTGGAATTCTGGCTGGAAAAGGAGCAAACGTTGGAAACCTATTCTGCACAACTCCAAAAGTCCTGAAACTCCACGAAACAACTTTTTGGATTTAATAAGAATTTATGAGCGAAAGAAATAGGCCTGGGGGCCCACACCCTGTCCAAGAGACAGGGGACGCCCCCCTGTAGGGCGCGGCCCCCTATCTCCTGGGCCCCCTGGTGGGCCTCCGGCGTCCATCTTCTGCTATATCATCACTTTTACCCTGGAAAAAATTGGGGGCAAGCTTACGGGACGAAATTCCGCCGCCACTAGGCGGAACCTTGGCGAAATCAATCTAGGGCTCTGGCGGAGCTGTTCTGCCGGGGACACTTCCCTCCGGGAGGGGGAAATCATCACCAACACTCCTCTCATCGGGAGAGGGTCAATCTCCATCAACATCTTCACCAGCACCATCTCCTCTCAAAACCCTAGTTCATCTCTTGTATCCAATCTTGTATCAAAACCACAAATTGGTACCTGTGGGTCGCAAGTAGTGTTGATTACTCCTTGTAGTTGATGCTAATTGGTTTACTTGGTGGAATATCATATGTTCAGATCCTTTATGCATATTATTACTCCTCTGATTATGAACATGAATATGCTTTGTGAGTAGTTACATTTGTTCCTAAGGACATGGGTGAAGTCTTGCTATTAGTAGTCATGTGAATTTGGTATTCATTCGATATTTTGATGAGATGTATGTTGTCTTTCCTCTAGTGGTGTTATGTGAACGTCGACTACATGACACTTCACCATTATTTGGGCCTATAGGAAGGCATAGGGAAGTAATAAGTAGATGATGGGTTGCTAGAGTGATAGAAGCTTAAACCCTAGTTTATGCGTTGCTTCGTTAGGGGTTGATATGGATCCATATGTTTAATGTTGTGGTTAGGTTTACCTTAATACTCCTTTTTGTAGTTGTGGATGCTTGCAATAGGGGTTAATCATAAGTGGGATGCTTATCCAAGTTAGGTGAGTACCAAGTGCCGGTCCACCCACATATCAAATTATCAAAGTACCGAACGCGAATCTTATGAACGTGATGAAAACTAGCTTGACGATAATTCCCAATGTGTCCTCGGGAGCTCCTTCTTCATTATTAGAATTTGTCCAGGCTTATCCTTTGCTACATAAAGGATTGGGCCACCTTGCTGCACTTTATTTACTTTATTTACTTTTTGCTCGTTACTATTTATCTTATCACAAAACTATCTATTACCTACAATTTCAGTGCTTGCAGAGAAAACCTTATTGAAAACCGCTTATCATTTCCTTCTGCTCCTCGTTAGGTTCGACACTCTTACTTATCGAAAGGACTACGATAGATCCCCTACAATTGTGGGTCATCAAATAGCTCCGCCGGAGCCCTAGATTGGTTCTGTCAAGGTTCCACCTCGTGGCGGTGGAGTTTCGTCACGTAAGCTTGCTTATGATTTTTTCCATGGTAAAAGACTTCATATAGCAGAAGATGGGCACCGGAGGGCCACCAGGGGGCCCACGAGGAAGGGGGGCGCGCCCTGTAAGGGTGGGCGCACGCCCCACCCTCGTGGCCATGGTGTGGGCCCCCTCTGGTACTTCTTTCGGTCAATAATTATAATTAATTCCAAAAATGACTTCCGTGGAGTTTCAGGACTTTTGGAGCTGTGCAGAATAGGTCTCCAATATTTGCTCCTTTTCCAGCCCAGAATCCCAGCTGCCGGCATTCTCCCTCTTCATGTTAAACCTTGTAAAATAAGAGAGAATAGCCATAAGTATTGTGACATGATGTGTAATAATAGCCGATAATGCAACAAATATCGATATAAAAGCATGATGCGAAATGGACATATCAGCCTCCCGTTTAGTCAAGCAGCTGTCCGCACGGCACCTCCTATAGCCATTAGAACGAAGACACATGGCATCACGTGAACGGTTAACATAACACACATGATTTGAATTATACAAACGTTTGCGAGGTTAGAGCGGCAGCTATTTTTTTGAAAATGCGTTTGTTGGCTGTTATTCAAGTGCTTCTTCTCTCGAAATGGACACAAAAAATGCCCCAGCATGTCGGGTGCCATTCCATAATATCATGCCAAGTTTCATGAATTTCAGACGAGTTTTGGATTTGCTAGAATTTAAAAACAAAGTATCTCAACATTTTGCCGGCAATCATCAGTGTCCTAGTGTTTGAAATTCATTCCCATTTCTTGCATGGGACCTAGGCATACACCCAAGGACAAAGATTTGATTTTTCAACCAATTTATATGCACTGGAGCATGTGCATGTAGTTCAAATTTGAATTATGCACATAAAATGCCTAGAAAACCTAGTTAATGTATAAAAATGTCCAAACGAACCCCGAAAAATTGTAAAATTTAACAATAGAAATTTTTTGAAAGCAATAAGAGGCAGCGGACATCATTTCGTCCCCGAAGGTGGGACACTCCTACCGAAATCATCAGGCTTGTTGTGAGAAGCTCTGGTTTGTGAGAAGCTTAAACCCAAACCTGCCTCAAATGGGAGATTACCATGGCATGTCGATGCCACTCCATGATAGCATGCCAAGTTTCATGAATTTCAGACGAGTTTTGGATTTGCTAGAATTTAAAAACAAAGTATCTCAACATTTTGCCGGCAATCATCAGTGCCCTAGTGTTTGAAATTCATTCCCATTTCTTGCATGGGACCTAGGCATACACCCAAGGACAAAGATTTGATTTTTCAACCAATTTATATGCACTGGAGCATGTGCATGTAGTTCAAATTTGAATTATGCACATAAAATGCCTAGAAAACCTAGTTAATGTATAAAAATGTCCAAACGAACCCCGAAAAATTGTAAAATTTAACAATAGAAATTTTTTGAAAGCAATAAGAGGCAGCGGACATCATTTCGTCCCCGAAGGTGGGACACTCCTACCGAAATCATCAGGCTTGTTGTGAGAAGCTCTGGTTTGTGAGAAGCTTAAACCCAAACCTGCCTCAAATGGGAGATTACCATGGCATGTCGATGCCACTCCATGATAGCATGCCAAGTTTCATGAATTTCAGACGAGTTTTGGATTTACTAGAAGTTAAAAAACCAGGAATCTCAATGTTTGCGGCCGAGTGACGGTGGCAGGGTGTTTGATATTCATTCCCAGTTCTTGCATGGGACCTAAGCATGCAACCAAGGACAAAGATTTGATTTTTCAACCAATTTATATGCATTAGAGCATGTGCATGTAGTTCAAATTTGAATTATGCACATAAATGCATCGAAAACTCAACTAATGCATAAAAATGTCTAAACGAACCCCGAAAAATCCAAAAAAATTGACACAACACTCCTATTGTTCTATGTTGACACTAGAAATTTTTTGAAAGCAATAAGAGGCAGCGGATATCGTTTCGTCCCCAAAGGTGCGACATTCCCTACTGAAACCATCAGGCTTGTTGTGAGAACCTTTGGTTTGTGAGAAGCATTTCCCCGAACCTGCCCCAAATGGGACAATATTTTTACCACGGCATGTTGATGCCGCTCCATGATAGCATGCCAAGTTTCATGAATTTCATGACGAGTTTTGGATTTACTAGAATTTAAAAACCAGGAATCTCAATGTTTGCGGCCGACTGACGGTGGCAGGGTGTTTGACATTCATTCCCATTTCTTGCATGGGACCTAAGCATGCAACCAAGGACACAAATTTGAAGTTTCAACCAATTTATATGCATTAGAGCATGTGCATGTAGTTCAAATTTGAATTGTGCTCATAAATGCATTGAAAACGCAATTAATGCATAAATATGTCCAAACGAACCCCAAAAATTGACACGACATATTGTTCTATGTTGACACTAGAAATTATTTGAAAGCAATAAGAGGCAGCGGATATCGTTTCGTCCCCAAAGGTGGGACGTACCCTACCGAAACCATCAGGCTTGTTGTGAGAGCCTTTGGTTTGTGAGAAGCATATCCCCAAACCTGCCCCAAATGGAACAATATTTTTACCACGGCATGTTGATGCTGCTCCATGATAGCATGCCAAGTTTCATGAATTTCAGACGAGTTCTGGATTTACTAGAATTTAAAAACCAGGAATCTCAATGTTTGCGGCCGAGTGACGGTGGCAGGGTGTTTGACATTCATTCTCATTTCTTGCATGGGACCTAAGCATGCAACCAAGGACAAGGATTTGAATTTTCAACCAATTTATATGCATTAGAGCATGTGCATGTAGTTCAATTTTGAATTATGCTCATAAATGCATTGAAAATGCAATTAATGCATGAAAATGTCAAAACGAACCCCGAAAAATCCTAAAAAATGACACACAACACTCGTGTTGTTCTATGTTGACACGAGAAACATTTTTAAAGTAAGAAGAGGCAACATATATCGTTTCATCCCCCAAGGTGGCACGTACCCTGCTGAAACCATCAGGCTTGTTGTTGGAGAAGCTTTGGTTTGCAGAAGCTTATACCCAACACCTGCCCCAAATGGAACAATATTTTTACCATGGCATGTCATTGCCGTTCCATGATATCATGTCAAGTTTCATGAATTTCAGACGAGTTTTTAATTTACTAGAATGTTAAAAGCATGTATCTCAATGTTAGCGGCTGAGCGACAGTGTCAAGGTGTTTGGCATTCATTCTCATTTCTTGCATGTGACCTAAGATTGCAAGCAAGGACAAACATTTGATATTGCAACCCGTTTTTATAAACTGGAGCATGTGGTTTAATTTTGAATTGTGCACCTGAAATGCCTAGAAAACCAAGTTGCCATATAAAAATGTCCAAAGGAACCCTGAACAATTCCAATTATTTTACGACACACATATAGTTGCATGTTCGCTGCAGATAAAATGTCTAGCGATTCAAACACCGTCCATTGCCACTGTGACCCCATTCTATAATTCAAATCAAAATTAAAAATCAAGTTGATCCCACACAATTTATTATCACGAACCGTGTGAGATGTAGAACAAAATATCCTGGAGCACCGTCGGTGTATAGTACGCCTATGGCTTACGCGAGAAGGTGCGTCGTCTATAGTCCATAGCCAGCGTATCAAGCACACTAGCTTGCTCCCTAAATATCATTTCACTGTTCAATCATCGCCGGTGAAAGATGGGGACGTGGACCCGCGTCGTGAGGGAAACTTCGGCAGCCCACTCCGGCGAGAGCGCGACCGCAGCCGCCATGCGCGTGCAAACAAGGTGCTTGAGTGCGGCTGCAATCTGCGACCGGGCGGCCATGGCATCCCAAACGGCTGTTGTTGCTTCTCAGGTGGCGGCAGCAACATCTGCCTCGGGGATAGCAGTTGGCGAGAGCGGCACAACAGCTGTCTGTTCCACTATAGCGTCCTTAGCCCGGATGGAGGCCACCCACGACCATGTCGAGGCCGCCCATACCCAGCTCGTGGTGGTCACCGCACAAATCAAATGAAGCTTCTCTGACAATGGTCGGCAACTCAGGGCCAAAGAGTTGGCAATCACTGAGAGCGTTCGAGCAGCCGTTCGTTCCTCCGCCGCATACCTTGCGACGATGGAGCCCGTCCAAGCCCAGATCGTGGCTGCCCACGCCCAGCTCGTGGATGCCTTTTCCAAAGAGATGGCAGATGCAGATGGTGGGATGCTTGCCTAATATGGTGCGATGGATGCCATGGAGCTCCTTCCCCAGGAGACCGTCGGGCGCAAGCTGGACGTGGAGGAGGCGGCGGAGATCGACGAGCACCAGCCGTAGTAGTACTCTTTG
This sequence comes from Triticum aestivum, assembly GCF_018294505.1. Taxonomy (NCBI): domain Eukaryota; kingdom Viridiplantae; phylum Streptophyta; class Magnoliopsida; order Poales; family Poaceae; genus Triticum; species Triticum aestivum. The sequence goes on along the minus strand of NC_057807.1, from coordinate 168,852,083 downwards.
TTTTGTTTAATTAAGAGCACGGTCTTTAATTTGTTAGAGTAATGTTTAGGCCAGCTAGCTCTGTTTAATTGCTGAACTTGCTCGATTAAGAAGTGTGGGTGTGCTGTAGTCTCCTTTGTGTATCCAAATTATGCAATGACGTGGATGAGCACTGTAACCAAGGAAATTGGAACCAAAATTTTTTACGTTTGAACTCATCTCACACGGGTTAAGCTATCTGAACCGTTTGTGATGTTCACATATCGTACACAGTTCTGAATAAGGGACCATGTCAGATGACACTTTGCGCGCCAGTTTTCGCTGAAGCGGTTCCAAATTTTCGGCATCTGTGGAAATATCTACCTCCCCGCCCCCTCCCCCTTACCAAAAGCCACATTTCCCCTATTTCCGCCTTCCTTTCCAAGTTGAAACCTTCACTCCTTGCTTGCAGCGCCGCCTCCTCGCCGGTGAGCCTCCTTCACGCTGCTCGGCCTCACCTATCCAGGCAGGTAATCCACACCCGAACCCCGTCCTCCTCCTCATTCCACATCCCACATGCCCCGACCGCCGACGCGAGCGTGACACCTTCCACCCAAATCACCGACCCCTCCACCAAATAAGCGTCGTCCTAAGCCATGGTGCACGCAGTGGAGCATTTGGCAGCAGAGAAGCAAATCGTGGTTGCATGCACGAATGAGGTCGTGATGGCTACCATTCGTGCCGACCCCCAGATCTTGGAGGAGCACCTTGCCATTTGCTAGCTACGCCAGTTAAGCATGCTCGGTTTACCCGTTGCATGTGCTGCTCCTGCCTTTCCTTAACAAATTCTAGTGAATTGTTCTATCTAATTTTACCATGCAATCTGTTGCTCCTATGTATATGTTCTATATGTCGTGCGGTGTGGTGCTCACTTATTAACTGTTTGGTTAATTAGTTGTCATCTTCAGGTAACTGTTTGGTTCAATTCTGCAAATGTGATGTTCAATTCTTCAGGCTGCAATTTTGTATTGTCTTCCATGTGAGAAATAAATCGAATTTATCTTTACAAAATACATGCGAAACGAATACAATTGCTATATTTCCAAGTTGTCAAGCATGCTTGGTTTGGTTATAAATTGTGCAATGTGGTGCTCAGTTAACATTTGGTTCATTTGTGTAGTGGTGTTTAGTTAACTGTTTGGTTCAATTCTGCAATGCGATGTTCAATAGTTGTGGGTGCATTCTGTTATTGTATACCATGTGAGAAGTAAATCGAATTTGGTTGTACTAAATACATGAGAAACAAATACAATTGCTATATTTCCAAGTTGTCAAGCATGCTTGGTTTGGTTATACATTGTGCAATGTGTTGCTCAGTTAACGTTTGGTTCATTTGTGTTGTGGTGTTTAGTTAACTGTTTGGTTCAATTCTGCAATGCGATGTTCAATAGTTGTGGGTGCATTCTGTTATTGTATACCATGTGAGAAGTAAATCGAATTTGGTTGTACTAAATACATGAGAAACAAATACAATTGCTATATTTCCAAGTTGTTAAGCATGCTTGGTTCGGTTAACCGTCTGATCTTCTATTAGGAGTATGTTATATTGTGCAACGTGGTGCTCAGTTAATGTTTGGTTCATTTGTTGTGGTGTTTAGTTAACTGCTTGGTTCAATTCTGCAATGCGATGTCCAATTGTCGTGGTTGGAATTTTGTATTATTGTGCATGTGAGGAATAAATCGAATTTGGCTGCACTTAATACATGAGAAACATATACAAGTGCTATATTTCCTAGTTCTTAATCTTGCTTGGTTTGCATAAATGGGTTTTCCATGTGGCTTGAATTAATCTGATGAATCTGCAATGTGCTTATTTTTCATCAACATATTTTACTGATAGCATGCGAACCCTTACTTAACCTGATGACTAACTACCTTATATGTGTTGCAGGGAAACAATATAATGGGAAGCACTGAGGTTTACAATCGAGGTTAGCACGTGCATGGTCCGTTGTCTAATAGCACATTATTGTGCAATTGCAGGAACCATTCTAATACTTAGGTTTTTAACAATTTGGTCTTGCACATGTAGGTCCTGCTGTCAGAGGTTTTGACCCACTGTTTGACCCTTTTTGCATATGGGGAAATGAGTTGTCCATGAATATCAATCAAGTCAAGAAACTCAGAAAGATTGTTAGGATAAAGAAATTGGCGACAGAAAACAACAAGATCTTTGTCTGCACTATGAAGAAGACATCAGTTCACTACAAGATGGTACTAACTATTATACCTTGCCTTTTTTTATTCCTTTGCCCCATTTCCAATATAGAGAAGATATTTATGCACATCCTTGTTTTTAGGCCTTTCCAAAGCAGTTCACTGATGATTACCTCTCAAACCACCTCTATGGTCAGGAGGCGAGGAAGGTTTTCATACAACACCCACGGTTCAATATTGAAGTGTTCCTGAAGAGGACGAAGGATGGATGGTCATTCATGCACAGGCACTGGCCTAAAGTTGCAAAGACCTTCAACATCAATGAAGGCTCAGTATTCGCCTTCCGCTTCAGCAGTTTTCCTGATGAGATGCATCTGTCTATGTACCGTCTATGGTGCTAATTTCGAAAGGTCATGTGAAACTTGGTGCTGGTGCAGTTGTGTAATGGGGTAGCTGAGTGCTGAAGCTATCATGTTGTACTCTGATGTATTTCAATTATGAAATCATGCTTCCCTAATATGGGAATGAAATATATTATGTGTTTAATATGAATGTCAATTAGATTAATAAATGGATTATTAATAATAGAGAAATTAGCCTGCTAATGGCGAATTAGCCTGCTAATTGGTTTTTTCTATTGCAAACGGTTATTAAGAAAATACCGTGGGCGATGACCTAAGGCAACACACACAGTTTCTACGAATAAATCGTGTTGGATCGATGAACAATCACACACGACATTCTCTTCAAATCTGTTTGCGTTAGGCCACCATGCGCAAACGTTTACCGCATAAAAACTATGTGTGATGGATAGCCTTTGCCACACAGTTTCTTCTATGCACCGTGTGTGATGCATTCAATAACGCAAACGATAAAAATTTTAATATTGTGTGCGATGGGAACGCCATCACAAACGATTTAACAGGGAAAATTGTGTGTGATGTACCTACGAACGGAAATGTTTTCCTTGCAGTGACTATGTGGGATGTATATACGAACGGAAATGTTTCGTGGGGACAGACTGTGTGGGATGTACTTACGACCGGAAATAATTTTGCCTGTATAATTGTATTTTTTTAGCACTACTGTACATATAACCGTATTTGGTCGCTCGCCGGTCGCACACGACCTCATTTTGCCGAGCGTGTGTGCCAGGAGGGCATATCCCCGACGGTTTCTGTGTCGTGTGGGAAGGACCCCCTAATCGCCCACACTCACTAGGCGATGGTTCCAAATGTCGTTGCGGGAAGGGGTTTTAAACCGTTTGTATAGCACCGACGCGTACCAGTGACTCTTCTTGCTGGAGCTTTTGTCTTCAACCCTGGCTTAGCAGCAGTGCCAGTTTCCTTCTTCTCTCCTTTTCTCTTGGATGAGACTTCCTCATCAATCACAAAGTCTTCATCCTCAGAATCAGATGTCTTCTTCCTCCTCTACCTAGTTTCAGCTTTGGGCAGGTTACTGGGAGTGCTTCTGCTCCCATCATCTTGACTGCTCTCAAAGGGACTAGTGCCCTCACTCATCTGAACCTGTTCCTCTGACACAATCTGGCTGTCACTATTGTCAGACATGCTGCAAGCTGAAAGCTGACCCTGTGAATAGATATAGATGAGATGGAGTGGATGAGCATCACAAAGTGCAGAGATTTTGCAAAACAATTATCCAAAAACTTAGTTTTAGTTTTCTACTGAAGTCATTTTGGAGCTACCAATTTCTTGAACTCGGTGACACCAAAGCAACATTCAGTGTCTAAACTAGTGAACTCGGTCAAACCGAGGCACAATTCAGTGACACCGATATTGCTAGGGTTTCACAAAGTCCTGAACTCGGTCACACCAATTTGCAAGTTTCATTCAGACCGAAAATCACAGTGCAATGGCCTAAGCCAAATCGGTGGGGGAAACCTAACCTTAAATTTTCAAATCAAAACTAATCTAAAGGAGGTTTTTGCTGGATTGAATAGTTTCAATCGTTGCAATAATCATGGAACTATCTTTGTGCTAAGAATCAGAGTGAGGAACCACGAAGGATTGAACTCATACCCTAACTTGGCCGTGAGTTCACTACGGCGACAACAGCGGAGGAGATCCCATTGACGGCGGTGGAGACCAGCGGGAGGAGAATGCTAGCGAGAGAGGCGAGGATCCGGAGACCTGGGATCGGCAGAGCTAGACAGCGCTAGCGAAGGGTTTTTGGAGAAATTTCCAAAAGTTCGACCCAGGGTATATATATCCAGACCCTGTCGGTGAGACCGAGTGGAACAACTCGGTGAGATCGAAGTGTTCAAATCGGTTGCACTGAGATTGAAACCTAGATCAACTTAATGAACTCGGTGTGACCTAGAGGAATGAATCGGTCAGACCAAGATGCATTAAGATGTTTTGGAAGTTTAAGTATATGATGAATCGGTGGCTCCGAGTGCTCCTCACCCAGAGGGTTCGAATCTGACTTAGATCAAACTTTGTGATGTAGCATGAATAGAGTTTGAGACGAGAAAAGCATAGATAGCTAGAGGGAGTACTTAGGCATTCTTGTCCATCCAATTGGCAAAAGAAAGACCAAACAATCAAAACAACAAATGGATGTCCTCGAATGGAGAAAATTATGCAACCAACATGCTCACACAATAAGATAGAAAATGAAATATGTGGCAAGCATGCACTAACACTCTAGCACCTATCAAGCAATTGGTGATGACTAGGTTATCTATATATGAGTATATTGACTTAGGAGTCAAATGAGAACATTTGATCATAGGTCATACTCATCATTTAAGCACAAGTGGGGTTACCACTTTTACATAAAGCATTGTTGTGTTCACACCATTAGAGTTGCTTTAGCTCAATTCTTAGAGTAAATCTCCCCCTAGATGTTATATCCCCTTTTAGAGGGATGAACTAACCTTGGGTTTTGTCGATGATGACTTCATGTAGATGTTGAAGATGTGGATGCTCAAAGTTGATGTAGATCATTTGGAGCAATCCATTGGAGTGAGTTGCACTTTCAATACCTACATGGGTTAGTCCCACAAGGAACAAGCAAGGATATCCATAGACATAGAGTGAAGTACACACATGATGATGTCCATGGAAGCATTAGGTTACCTTGTCCCTTGAGTTACTATCAAGAGGGTTTGTGACTCCTTTAACTAGTGCAAGACGTGGAAGTTGATCGCACTTGTTCTTGCCAATATGAATATGAGTGAAGCATGTTGGCGGAGTCACCCTCAAGAATGCTCTAGTTCTTCTTCTTCGGGATCCACATCATCTTGATGGGAATCCTTGGGGTTGTAGATGTACTTGATGAAGTTCAACTTGAGGTGGACTTGGGAACCCACTTGACCAAGGCCTTTGGAGCATCTTCAAATGCATCAACCTCCTCTTGAAGCTTGTCCTTACCTTTTAGCTTGTGGTCTTGTGGTGGAAGATCATCTTGAGCTTGTGTCCCCTTGAAGGAAGTAGGATCATAATTCTCTTTTTGAGGAACAAACTTCGTCTTGGGGTATTGATCTTCTTCCCACTAAACTCCATTGGCATTGAACTTTCATTCAAAACCAACACCTTGATTCTTCCGGTGCCTTCCTTGCTTGCGTACAATTTCCTCAAATTGCTTACTTCCGGCGAGGCTCTTGTAAACACCTTTCTCTATAATTCCCTTCAATAAGCTATTTTCTTGCTCAAGTGTAACATGGCTAAGAGAATCATTAGTGGAATCAAGAGAACTACTAGAAGCAACAATATTGGATTTAGCATGATTATTGTTACTACTAGAAGAAGAATCTTTCTTACTCTTGTTGCTAGATTTTACTTATGGCATGTAAGTAGACAAGAGTAAACGCTTGGCAATGTAACAAGAACTTTTCTTCAGAAGATCATGATTGATGGCTTTTAAGAACCCATGTTCTTGCTCTAGGTTGAGCTTCTCAAAGTGTAGCTTCTCATGAGTTTTTAAAAGTTCTCTATGATCTTCTAAAGTAGTTTCATGAGCTAAATTAAGAGTGTTTAGTTCTTTAGTTAGACGCTCAATCTCCTTCTTATCATTGTCATTTGTTTCATCTTGATTAGCATGATTAATAGCAATTTCATCATAGTTTTCATCACTACCATTGTCAACATGTAAATCATCATCACCTAGCAAATCATCTTCATCACTATTGAAATCAAAATACTCGGGGTGTGATACCTTGGGGCCTTTAGCCATGAAGCATCTTCCAATTCCTTCATTTGGTGACTCAAATATGTCATAGGGGTTGGTTGACACAAGCGCAAGACCGGCAACACCTTCATCTTGAGTATATTCGGAGTCAAAGTGATAACTTCTCTTGCAGTGATGGTCGGAGTCAGAACCGGATACCCATTCACCAACATGAGCTTGATGTCTTTGTTTTGTGTAGCTCTTTGATGACTTGTCCTTCCTTTCCGAATCATTGCTTTTGCGAGAGGTTCTTCGTTCATAACGATCATCTCTACTCCTTCTCTCTCTTGGAGGTGATTCTTCTCTTCTACTTCTTATTTTAGGTGAGTCTTCTCTTCTTTTGTAGGGAGTCGTACACTCATTGGAGTAGTGTCCGGGTCTTCCATAATTGTAGCAATTTCACTCACGACTAGAAGATCTTTTATCATGGTAGGATCTTGACTTGGAGCTTCTTTCTTTGCTTCCACTCTTGTAGAATTTGTTGAAGTTCTTCACCATTAAGCTCAATTCCTCATTGAAGGATTGTTTTTCACTTGATGTTGCAGGAGCATCACATGAGGCTTTATATGCACCACTAGACTTGTTGTGAAGTCTTCTTTATACTTGAGTGACATCTCATGAGCAACAATTCTTCCAATGACTTATGTTGGCTTGAGATCTTTGTAGTTGGGCATTATTTGGATTGATGTGCACACGGTATCATATTTTCCATCCAAGGCTCTTAGGACCGTCTCGATGATGAATCTGTCAGTCATCTCTTCACTTCCTAAGTCGGCAATCTCATTTGTGACGAGAGAAAGCCTAGAGTACATTTCAGTGACACCTTCACCATCCTTCATTTTGAACTTGTCAAGTTGACTTTGAAGCACATCCAACTTGGATTCCTTGACGAACTCGGTACCTTCATGCATATCAATCAAAGTATCCCAAATTTCCTTTGCATTCTCAAGACGGCTGATTTTGTTGAATTCTTCAGGGCACAATCCATTCAAGAGGATAACGCAAGATTGAGCGTTGTATTGGAGCATCTTCAACTCTTCCACAGTTGCTTCATGATTTGGTTCTCTCTCATAGAAGAATTCACCTTGCAAACCAATGCACACAATAGCCCAAATGGCGGGGTTATGTCCAAGAATATGCATTTTCATATTATGCTTCCAACTAGCAAAATTAGTACCATCGATGTAAGGACCTCTACGGTGGTAATTTCCCTCGCTAGACGCCATACTCTCCTAGGTAGTGAAACCAAGGCTATGATCACCAAAGCTATGGAAATCAAGGCAAATGGAGACCAAGTCTCTGATACCACTTGTAGGATCGAAAGTATGTCTAGAGGGGGGTGATTAGACTACTTGACCAAATTAAAGTATAGCCTTTTCCCAATTTTATATCTTGGCAGATTTTAGCAACTTAACACAAGTCAAGCAATCAATCTACACATGCAATTCTAAGAGTATAGAAGTGGAATGTAAATCATTGCATATGAAGGTAAAGGGGAGGAGTTTGGAGGGAGCAAATGCAATGTAGACACGGATATTTTTGGTGTGGTTCCGATAGGGGTGGTGCTATCATACATCCATGTTGATGGAGACTTCAACCCACGAAGGGTAACGGCTGCGTGAGTCCACGGAGGGCTCCATCCATGAAGGGTCCATGAAGAAGCAACCTTGTCTATCCCACCATGGCCATCACCCATGAAGGACTTGCCTCACTAGGGTAGATCTTCACGAAGAAGGCGATCTCCTTGCCCTTACAAACTCCTTGGTTCAACTCCACAATCTTGACGGAGGCTCCCAAGTGACACCTAACCAATCTAGGAGACACCACTCTCCAAAAGGTAATATATGGTGTGTTGATGATGAACTCCTTGCTCTTGTGCTTCATCCCCAACACTCAACTCTCTCTCACAGATTTGGCTATGGTGGAAAGATGATTTGAGTGGAAAGCAACTTGGGGAAGGCTAGAGATCAAGATTCTTGTGGTTGGATTGGAATGTCTTGGTCTCAACACATGAGTAGGTGGTTCTCTCTCAGAAAATGAGTAGTGGAAGTGTAGGCACATTTTGATGGCTCTCTCACACATGGAGAAGGGGGTGGAGGGGTATATATAGCTTCCACATAAAATCTAACCGTTACACACAAATTCCCAAACTCAGTGGGACCGAATGGTTAAACTTGGTCAGACCGACTTGGTTCAAAATGTGAACGTTAGGCATTTCGGTGGGACCGACAACATCAACTCGATAAGACCGATGCGCCAGGGTTAGGGCAAAACCTCATCTCGGTGAGACCGATCACATGAACTCGGTGAGACCGATTCAGTAATAAGCAAACAAAGACTTGGTCAGGAAAACTCGGTGGGACTGATCGCTCATCTCGGTTAGACCGAAACGTTACGAAAAGGAAACAGAGAGTTTCCAGTGCGAACTCGATGGGACCGATCGCTCGCTATAGTTAGACCGAAATGTTATGAAGGGGAATAGAGAGTTTGCATTCCCATCTTGGTGAGACCGAACTGATTAGGGTTTGTGGATATGGCTATGTCAAGTGAACTCGGCGGCGCCGGATTGATCAAATTGGTGAGGCCGAGTTTGACTTTAGGTTCAGGACATATGTGGAAATGAGAAAGTGGTTGAGGGATTTTGGAGCATATCACTAAGCATTTTGAGCAAGTAATCCATTAAGCAACACCTCATCCCCTTTTAATAGTATTGGCTTTCCTATAGACTCAATGTGATCTTGGATCACTAAAATGAAAATGTAGAGTCTTGAGCTTTTGCCAATATGTGTCTATCGGATTTCGGGATCCGTCAACCCTTGAGAGGTTCGAACTCTGGGGTGCGTGCGGAGATCTCAACCTGCCCAGCCTGCCTACTTGCGATCCTCCCTAGCCTAGCGCATAGAGCTCGAAGACACACAAAGACACAGAGATTTATACTGGTTCGGGCCACCGTTGTGTGTAATACCCTAATCCAGTGTGGTGTGGTGGATTGCCTCGTGGGGCTATGGATTAACTAGTATTGAGAGTGTGTTATATCGACTAAAGAGGGGGTGAATAGGCAATTTTTATGAATTCTTCACTGAGGAATTTGCTGGTGAGGAAATTCCTAAATGAAGAACTACTTGCAGCGGAATAAGTACTCAGAAGTAAACATAACAGAACACAAGCATGGTCATCATAATGGAATGAAGACAAGCACAAAGTACAAAAAGCGTAAGCACAGGATAACACAGAAAGAAGACGGACAGGCTGAAGAACTTGAACTGATGAAATTGAGAAAGTCTTCAGTCAAAGTCTTCAAATAGATATGAACAAGCACACAACGACAGACATGAGGAAATGAAAGAGTTGAGGAAATAGAACCAGTGAGCTTGGTGAAGACAATGATTTGGTAGACCAGTTCCAACTGCTGTCTCACTCGTGGACACCCAGTCCCGGACACACAGTCCTCACCGTATTCTCCTTGTGCTAAGGTCACATAGACCTCGCCCAATCACTCGTGGTAAGTCTTCAGGTGACTTCCGAACCTTCACAAACTTGGTCACTCGGCGATCCACAATTCCTCTTGGACGCTCTAGACCTTGACGCCTAACCGTATGGAAGAAGCACAATCTTCAAAGGAAACAAGTGTCAGATCCACGCAGGATCAATCTCTTCTGTGATGCTCAATCACTTTGGGTTTGTAGGTGTTGGGTTTGGGTTTTCCTCACTTGATGATTTTCACTCAAAGTCCTCGGAGGATGGGATGCTCTCAAATGACAAGTGTCAGTTTCTCTCGGAGCAGCCAACCAGCTAGTGGTTGTAGGGGGGGCTATTTATAGCCTAGGGAGCAGCCTGACATGATAAGACATAAATGCCCTTGTCTGATATGACCGTTAGGTGGGAAGATATTTTGGGACAGCTGGCGCATAGCACAGCAACGGTCGGAATTTTGACTATCAAATTCCTCAGGGCTATCATGTTCCGCACTGTGTAGGCAATCTGCACTGGCGAATTCCTAACTCCTCAGTCAGAACAAATTCCTCAGAGACCAGAAGAACTTCGTCTCTGTCACTGAAGAATATGACTGAACTGTATGAGATTTGCAATGGCTTCACTCGAAGGGATTGGTAGGTGTAGGATTTTGAGTTGAGCATCACATGCAAATTTTTCCTTAGTATTTCCTCGACCCCCTTTAACAGTACGGTGTTTCCTATGACTCAAGAAAGAGAAAATGAAACTACGAAAACAAAAGTCTTCACACTTCATGTTCCTCGAATGAATACCAAGTCTTCAAGGTCACACCAATTTCTTCACTTTCAAAGTCTTCAGAAAGTCTTCAAAAATCCAAAGTCTTCAGTTGAAGAACTTCATTTTTAGGGTTCGACTTTCTCTGTAAATATCAAACTCCTCATAGACTTATAGACCTGTGTACACTCACAAACGCATCAGTCCCTTAACCTATAAGTCTTCAATACACCAAAACCACTAAGGGGCACTAGATGCACTTACAATCTCCCCCTTTTTGGTGATTGATGACAATATAGGTTAAGTTTTCAACGGGGATAAACATATGAAGTGGAAATACTGATATTGAGGAATTTGATTGCAAGATATAGAAGAACTCCCCCTGAAGATGTGCATAGTGAGGAATTTGCTTTTGAAGCACTTCACACTTGAAGAGTATAATCATGGAGATCTCCCCCTATATCTTGTAATTCATACATGCATTTGACATATCATATGAAGAATTTGAAATGCATGATGAAATATGGTGACTAATGTAATTCAGCATGCGTGCATTAAGATTAATGAGGAATATGCAGAAGAACACAGCAAAAGTATCAGGCCACCATAGAGTTTATGATTACAACTCGATCCAGCAAAGTCATCAGAAGAACGAGAATTGTAACTTAGCAAAAAAACACCCATATAAGATAGACCCGCTTGAAGACTAACTCAAATTTCTCCCCCTTTGTCATCGAATGACCAAAAGGGTTGAAACTGAGGACTAACGCCCCTGAAGAATATCATGATGATGGAGGAGCGACAGCGTTGTCAGGGTCTTGAGTCGATGTAGGGCCTGCCACAGTGTCGTCCAAGTCTTCATACTCGTCCGTGTCGCGCGATGAAGAATATGAACTGGCCACCAAGGAAGGAACCTTGACCTTCTTGAATTTCTTCAGTGGAGGAGTAGACCAGTCAAAATCTTCCTTGAAGCCCATTTGCTTCAGATCTTCTTCACCATATAGATGTGACAGAATAGCCCAGGTGCGATCAAAAACTTCATGGAGGTAGTAATGGTTTTTCTTCACTGCATTATGTGTAGAAGTCTTGTTGTGAAGAATAGAGCCAAACTGACGCTTAACCCATTTGTGGTTTCGATCCACCTTCTGGTGAAGACTTAGAAGTAGCTCACGGTCAGTCATCACACGAGGAGCAGTAGCTTGAGGACTTGACTTGGTAGCATTGGCAGCAGAATCATGAGGGGCAGAGTCATCATTGGTGGAATAAGATGCAGCTTTGCGGAACTGACCATCCAATGGACGAATGCCTTCATCAATAACGGCTGGTGACTTGCCCTTCTCATCAGATGAGGAAAATGTCCGCTTGGGGATTTCAATAGGGGGAAAGTAGCTGAGATGATTCTGAAAATCAGCCTTGTAGTTGAGTGAAGACCTTGATCTGAGGAATCTCATGATCCACGGCGCGTAAGGCTTCAGCTCAAATGGTGAAAGTGCAACATTGTCCAGAATCCTCATGAAGAAATCATGATAATTTATGGGGATGCCATGCATTATGTTGAATAGCATATTCTTCATCATCCCAATAATTTCTTCATCGGATGAGTCATGGCCTTTGATAGGACTCATGGTCTTCGTTAGAATGCGATAGATGGTTCTTGGGACATAGAGCAATTCCTTCACGAGGAATTTGGTCCTTGGAGCTTGACCAGGCTTTAGAGGCTTCATGAGCACTTGCATATAGTGAGCAGTGAGTTCAGGCTCATCATACAGAGAACGAGCTCCTTCAGGTGGAGGACTAAGTGGCAGGGCATGAAGCAATTCAGAGGTTGGTGCCTTATAATGAGTGTTTTCAGTCATCCAGTCCAACACCCAAGAGTTGACGTCAGCAGCATCACCTGTGATATGCAGCATTGCATAGAACTGAAGAATGAGTTCTTCATTCCAGTCAACTATGTCAGAGCAAAAGTTGAGCAAGCCTGCATCATGAAGCATACTGAGGACTTGAGAGAAGCAAGGCATTGATTCCATGTCCATGTGAGGAATGTGCTCGTGGTCGAAGACTTTGTCCTTGTTGAAAAGCAATGAGGAATAGAAGTTGGCCTGGCTTGCAGTCCAGAAATGCTTCCTTCTAAGACGAGCATTGTCATATGGGTTGAATTCAGTGAAGAACACATGCTCTCCGAAGAAATCATCAGCCTTGAATTTTGCTTCTTTGAGAAGGGATCCTTTGGCTTGGGCTGAGGAGTGTCGGTCAATTGCATCACTACCTCAAGAATCGCAATCTCAGGTTCCTCAGGCTGAGGAATTTCAGGCTCTTCTGCAGCTTCAGCCTGGGTCTTCAATTCTTCACTCTCATTTTCTTCAGCAGCCTGATTGTCATCAGCGGTGCTGGCATGTTCTTCAGTAGGCTGAGCAGATGCTTCAGCCGGCATAACTTCAATGTGCACAGGAGGAGGAGCACTTGAAGTGAATTTCTTCGTCAGATTGACGAACCGAACATTGGCGCCCTTCCAATCAGCATAGTAGCGATCGAATTCATCACTCAATTGCTTGATTTCAGCTTGCAAGGCAATGAGCTGATCAGGAGTAAGAGTGAGGACATTGTCCTTGAGGTAGCGCTGCTTCTTGTATTGCGCTTTCTTCAGCCTTCTGCCTTCTTCAAATTTCCACTTTTCTTCCTCAATGAAGGCAGTCAGAACATGACTTTGACCAGGAGTGAGATTCATCTCCGACAAAGGCGTGTCAGGGTCCTTGTGCCATAGGTCAATGAAGTCGAGGATCAACTTTGGATCCAGCTGCAGTGGCACGTTGCTACCTTTGGCTCTAGCGGCCCTGGCTTGCATGTCTCTGATGATTTCGGCAAGTTCTTCTTCATCAGCCTCATCGTCATCAGAGGGAACTTGGAAGGCGACCTGCTTCTTGTGAGGACTTGGTCGAAGGCCTCGTCCAGCAGTGGCCTTTTTCTTCAGCAGAGAGGGGCCAGCTGAGGAATTTGGTGCAACTTAGGAACTTGTAGATGCTCCTGAGGCAATTGAGATGCATGTGGTCCTTTGGCACATGGCGAGATGCACAAGTGCCGAGGATTTGGTCGGAGGAGCTGAGGACTTTGTCGGAGGAGCTGAGGACTTTGAAGGAGCAGTCTGAGGAATTTGCCGTGAGGGCCTTGAAGAATCTGGCCTTGAGGGCATTGAAGGAGAAGCGCTTGACTTATGCGCGGGCTTCTTATGCATCGCCTTCTTCGGCTGACTAGCAGAGGCAGCAGCAGCAGAGTGTGCATTGAATTTCTTCACTGCTTCCTTTGCTTGCTTGGCTAGTTTGGCCTGGCGCTTAGCCCATTCATCAGCATAGTCCTCACCGCGCTTGAGGCTGGTAGGATCTGCCACTTGGCCTGGTGCCAATGGAGGTCTTGAGATGGAGGGTTGAGCGCGAATTTCTTCATATACTTGGGAGTAACATACCTGTACTCCCTCCATTCCCGTGCCCATCTCCTCTCTATCTTTTGAATGCGCACCTTGCGCTGATTTCTATCTTCCTCAGGGGGTGTGCAGTACCTAGCATAAATGTCCTCAGGGATTTCAAAAGCAGTATTGACCTCAGCCCTCTTTCCACCCTTCTGTGGCTTCTTTCCTTCAGTCATTTTCTTCAGCTGAGGAATATGAGCAACTGAAGTTTTTGAAGAGGTGTGCAACTTTTCTTCGAGGAACGCTGCAAATGAGTTAAGTTGATGAGAACCTAGTGATTCAGCAGTGGACATTTGTACCTGTGAACAGAGTATAGTTGCGAGGAATTTGGAGAGGTCATATGCGTTCTCAGAAGGTTTTTCAAAAATGAATAGGTTTGAGGAATTTGACCAGATGAATCTTGAGGAATTTCACTAAGTGTACTTTTTCTAAGGTTCTAGAGTTGTATAGATTGAAAATCCACACAATTGAGGAATCTTGAAGAAAATCATTGCTTAAAGAAATGAATCAAGAGCAGATGACATGTGAGGTGTTCATGTGTGGGAAGATTTGAAGAATAAACACCTTTGAAGATTTTCAAGAAAACATAAGAATCAAAGAGGGCAGTAAAAGTAACTTTTAATTACCCAAAGTGAAGAGCACGACGAACTGGGAAGTGTAGATGTGAAGCTCGTCAGTTCAGATCTTCCACGCCCTAACTCGGCAGAGGAAGACGGCTACGGCGGCGGCGAAGTTAAGAAATCCGCAACTGGCGCGAGTACGACGGTGACGAGGTCGAGGCAGTGAAGCTCTTCCTCACCGGGGACAATGAAGTAGCGGCGGTGCTAGGGTTTCGGGAGCTCGAGCGGGAGAGAGAGCGAGCGAGGTGAAAATGAAGTGAGGAAGAGGCAGGGGTATTTATAATGAGAGTGAAAAACTGTACGCCCGAGGAAATCGGACGAACGTGCCCCTGGCCCCTTCTCATTCACTTGACATGTGTCACCCACATACTGAGAGGTGACGATCATGTAGGATCGTGGGTGAATAGATAACTATTGTTGTGAGAAGCGGAACGGTTTGAGCAGCAAAGCCGAAAATTTTGAAAAGATAAGTTAAAAGTTCCGTTCGCAATTTCTTCAGCTGTCAAGGACACAGTGAAGATTTTGAACGAGTTTCAAATAGAATGCACATGAAGAATTTGTGAATAGATTGGGTTGAGTTTAGCATAGAGGGGGAAGGGTCCGATCACATTCACTTAGCAGAAGAAATCAGCTTGAAGAATTAGCAATAAGTGAATGTTGTAGAGGACATAAAACTCATATATATATATATATATATATATATATATATATATATATATATATATATATATATATATATATATATTCAAATGAAGAACAGCACCGGAAAGAGTGAAGACAATGCAAAGTTGAAGAATTTGAAGAACTGAGGAATTTCAAAAACAAAAAAAACTCAAATTGAAGATTCCCACCGTACAAGAAAGCTGATTTCAGGCACCGCGTACAATTGTCGTACGGCTCTGAGAATCAATTTCTTCATTAATTTCTTCACACTTAGAGGGTTAGTCTTCACTCATTGAAGAAAAACGTTACTTCGTGTGTTGCACATTTAAGTCATCAAGTCAGTATAAGTGTTAGGATGTTGTCCATTTCAGAGAACATTCAAAGATTCTAGGATATTTAGCTCACACCACAACTTGCTAAATCTCTTCTCATCCAAGGGCTTAGTGAAGATATCGGCCAGTTGATCTTCAGTGCTAATGTGGTTGATGGATATGTCTCCCTTCAACACATGATCACGAAGAAAATGATGACGAATCTGGATGTGCTTGGTCTTCGAGTGCCGAACTGGGTTATGAGCAATCTTGATAGCACTCTCACAGTAGAGAGGCACATTCTTCACATTGACGCCATAGTCCTTGAGTGTTTGCTTCATCCATAGTAATTGAGCACAGCACGATCCAGCAGCAATGTACTCAGCTTCTGCAGTGGAGAGTGATAACCCACAAGTATAGGGGATCGCCACAGCTTTCGAGGTTAGAGTATTCAACCCAAATTTATTGATTCGACACAAGGGGAGCCAAAGAATATTCTTGAGTATTAGCAGTTGAGTTGTCAATTCAACCACACCTGGATAACTTAGTATCTGCAGCAAAGTATTTAGTAGCAAAAGTGGTATGATAATAAAGGTAACGATAGCAAAAGTAAAGATAAATGTTTTTGGGTTTTTGTAGTAGTTGTAACAGTAGCAACGGAAAAGTAAATAAGCGAAGAACAATATATGAAAAGCTCGTAGGCAATGGATCAGTGATGGATAATTATGCCGGATGCGATTCCTCATGCAATAGTTATAACATAGGGTGATACAGAACTAGCTCCAGTTCATCAATGTAATGTAGGCATGTATTCCGTAAATAGTCATACGTGCTTATGGAAAAGAACTTGTATGACATCTTTTGTCCTACCCTCCCGTTGCAGCGGGGTCCTAGCGGAAACTAAGGGATATTAAGGCCTCCTTTTAATAGAGAACCGGAACAAAGCATTAGCACATAGTGAATACATGAACTCCTCAAACTACGGTCATCACCGAGAAGTATCCCGATTATTGTCACTTCGGGGTTGTCGGATCATAACACATAATAGGTGACTATAGACTTGCAAGATAGGATCGAGAACACACATATACTCATGAAAACATAATAGGTTCATATCTGAAATCATGGCACTCAGGCCCTAGTGATAAGCATTAAGCATAGCAAAGTCATAGCAACATCAATCTCAGAACATAGTGGATACTAGGGATCAAACCCTAACAAAACTAACTTGATTACATGGTAAATCTCATCCAACCCATCACCGTCCAGCAAGCCTACGATGGAATTACTCACGCACGACAGTGAGCATCATGAAATTGGTGATGGAGGATGGTTGATGATGACGACGGCGACGAATCCCCCTCTCCGGAGCCCCGAACGGACTCCAGATCAGCCCTCCCGAGAGAGATTAGGGCTTGGCGGCGGCTCCGTGTCGTAAAACGCGATGAAACTTTCTCTCTGATTTTTTTCTCCCCGAACGTGAATATATGGAGTTGGAGTTGAGGTCGGTGGAGGTCCAGGGGGCCCACGAGATAGGAGGCCGCGCCCTAGGGGGGGCGCCCCCTGTCTCGTGGACAGGCTGTGGGCCCCCTGGCATTAATTCTTTCGCCAAAAATTCTTATTAATTCCAAAAAGTGCCTCCGTGGATTTCCAGGACATTCCGAGAACTTTTCTTTTCTACACATAAAACAACATCATGGCAGTTCTGCTGAAAACAGCGTCAGACCGGGTTAGTTTCATTCAAATCATGTAAGTTAGAGTCCAAAACAAGGGCAAAAGTGTTTGGAAAAGTAGATACGTTGGAGACGTATCAACTCCCCCAAGCTTAAACATTTGCTTGTCCTCAAGCAATTCAGTTGATAAACTGAAAGTGATAAAGAAAAACTTTTACAAACTCTGTTTGCTCTTGTTGTTGTAACATGAAAAGCCAGCATTCAAGTTTCAGCAAATATTATGAACTAACCATACTCACAATAACACATAGGTCTCACAATTACTCATATCAATAGCATAATCAGCTAGCGAGCCATAATAATAAAACTCGGATGACAACACTTTCTCAAAATAATCATAACATGATATAACAAAATGGTATCTCGCTAGCCCTTTCTGAGACCGCAAAACATAAATGCAGAGCACCTTTAAAGATCAAGGACTGACTAAACATTGTAATTCATGGTAAAAGAGATCCAGTCAAGTCATACCCAATATAAACCAATAATAATGAATGCAAATGACAGTGTGCTCTCCAGCGGGTGCTTTTAATAAGAAGGGATGATGACTCAACATAAAAGTAAATAGATAGGCCCTTCGCAGAGGGAAGCAGGGATTTGTAGAGGTGCCAGAGCTCGATTTTAAAATAGAGATTGAATAACATTTTGAGCGGCATACTTTTGCTGTCAACGCAACAACTATGAGATGGCTGTATCTTCCATACTACATGCATTATAGGCAGTTCCCAAACAGAATGGTAAAGGTTTATACTCCCCCAACCACCAACAAGCATCAATCCATGGCTTGCTCGAAACAACGAGTGCCTCCAACATACAACAGCCCTGGGGGAGTTTTGTTTAATTATTTTGATTTGCTTTGATCTTTTTGGATCATGGGACTGGGCATCCCGGTTACCGGCCCTTTCTCGTGAATGAGGAGCGGAGTCCACTCCTCTTGAGAATAACCCACCTAGCATGGAAGATATAGGCAGCCCTAGTTGTAACATGAGCTGCTCGAGCATACAAAACAGAATTTCATTTGAAGGTTTGGAGTTTGGCACATACAAATTTACTTGGAACGGCAGGTAAATACCGCATATAGGAAGGTATAGTGGACTCATATGGAACAACTTTGGGGTTTAAGGAGTTTGGATGCACAAGCAGTATTCCCGCTTAGTACAGGTGAAGGCTAGCAAAAGACTGGGAAGCGACCAACTGAGAGAGCGACAACAGTCGTAAACATGCATTAAAATTAATTCACACCGAGTACAAGCATGAGTAGGATATAATCCACCATGAACATAAATATCATGAAGGCTATGTTGATTTGATTCAACTACATGCGTGAACATGTGCCAAGTCGAGTCACTCAATTCATTCAAAGGAGGATACCATCCCATCATACCACATCATAATCATTCTAATAGCATGTTGGCACGCAAGGTAAACCATTATAACTCATAGCTAATCAAGCATGGCACAAGCAACTATAATCTCTAAATGTCATTGCAAATATGTTTACTTCATAATAGCTGACTCAGGAACGATGAACTCATCATATTTACAAAAACAAGAGAGGTCGAGTTCATACCAGCTTTTCTCATCCCAATAAGTCCATCATATATCGTCATTATTGCCTTTCACTTGCACGACCGAACGATGTGTATAATAATAAGAGTGCACGTGCATTGGACTAATCTGGAATCTGCAAGCATTCAACTCAAGAGAGAATACAAGTAATATGGGCTCTAAGTTAAATAAACAATCATGCATATAAGAGCCACTAAGCATTTTCAATATAGTCTTCTCGACCCCCAAAAGAAAGAAAAGAAAATAAACTATTTACACGGGAAAGCTCCCAACAAGTAAAAGAAGAACTAGAAATCTTTTTGGGTTTTCATTTTAATTTCTACTACAAGCATGGAAATTAAACTAACTATTTTTTTGGTTTTTCTTAAGGTTTATCAAACACACAAGAAGAAAACTAGAAAAAGAAATTTAAACTAGCATGGATAATACAATGAAAGAGTATGAGCACCGACGACTAGTGTGTGAACATGAATGTAAAGTCGGTGAGAAATACGTACTCCCCCAAGCTTAGGCTTTTGGCCTAAGTTGGTTTAATACCAATGACCGCCTGGCTGATATCCATAAGTGAAACTGGGGTAGTACTGAGATGCAGAGGCGACCGCCTCCTGAGCAGCAGCGTGTTGGCGAGCTGCCTCCATTCCCCTCTCATATTCAGTAGCTTCTTCCCTAGTGACAACATATCTTCCTTTTGCCTGATAATCAAAAAGGTAGGGAGTAGGAAGAGTAACAGGGACGACGTTGCGTCTGTCATAGATTTGTCGATAATGGAGGAATTGTTCATTCCTCTCAAGAAAATGATGATCAAACATAGCTTCTTTATCCAAATAAACAGGAGGTACAATCATATCCCCCTCTCGTGGAGCTATATTAAGAAAATTAGCCACACGGGTTGCATAAATTCCTCCAAAGAAATCTCCCCTTCTACTATTATTCTGCAACCTACGTGCAACTATTGCCCCCAAGTTATAACCTTTATAACCTGACACAGCACTCTTGAGGACACAAAGATCAGGGGCACACATGTGACATACTTCATCCTTACTGTTAATGCATCTACCAATAAAGAGAGCAAAGTAATGTATAGCAGGAAAATGAATGCTCCCTATGGTAGCTTGTGCTATGTCCCTAGATTCTCCCACAGTAATACTAGCAAGAAAATCTCTAAATTCAGATTTGCGAGGATCATTGATATTACCCCACTGAGGGAGTTTGCAAGCAGTTGTGAAATCCTCTAAATCCATGGTATAAGATGTATCATAAATATCAAACATGACACTAGGAGAATTACGCGCAGAGATATATTTGAACCTTCGCAGTCAATTGATAATATTGACGACACTTATCTTGTAAGAAGTCCTCCAGCTCGGCATTACGCACATACGCGTCAAATTCCTCCTTGAAGCCTGCTTCGACCATAAAATCATCGGATGGCCACTCACAAGCCCGTACATTTGCGTCCCTTGGCAAATTAACATCTTGTTCACGTATAGCAATCCTTGGCCCTTTCTTTGCCGAGGAACCTCCTTGGTACATTCTTCTAAGCATATTTCTTTTTCTGGAAATTTCTAAAAATTTAGTAACTTCAAAATAAAAGTGAATAAAACTAAACAAGATTGATAGCAACTACTCCTACAAGTGCCTAGAGCCTATATCATGCATTGGAATTGCTTGGGACCTCAAAAATTTAACATGCAAGCTCAAGAACATGGTCACCTATGCAGCAAAAATTTGCAATGAATAAAGCACTAGAACAAAAACTAATTGGACCAATGGAGGAGTCACATACCAAGCAACAATCTCCCAAAGCAGTTTTGTGAATGGAGCTTTGAGCTAAGAGATCGAAAATCGCAGCAAAACGAGCTAGAACTCGTGCTTGAGCTGGATGGGGATTTTTTGGGTAGAAGATGAAGTGTGTGGGTGCTGGCATAAGTGGAGGGGAGCCACCAGGGGCCCACGAGACAGGGGGCGCGCCCTAGAGGGGGGCGCCCTCCTCTCTCGTGGCCTGGTGCTTGCCCCTCCTGCAGTGTTTTCAGTGCCTAAAATCCTCAAATATTCCAGAAAAAATCATACTAAATTTGCAGGGCATTTGGAGCACTTTTATTTTCGGACTATTTTTTAATGCACGGATAATTCAGAAAACAGACAGATAATACTATTTTTGCTTTATTTATTCTAAATAACAGAAAGTAAAAAGAGGGTACAGAAGGTTGTGCCTTCTAGTTTCATCCATCTCGTGATCATCAAAATGAACCCACTAACAAGGTTGATCAAGTCTTGTTAACAAACTCATTCCGAATAACACGGAACCGGAGAAATTTCGAATAACACTAAGTTACCTCAACGGGGATATGAAAATCCCCAACAATAAGAATATCATACTTTTTCTTGACAGTAGGGAGAGGAAATTCAAAACCTCCAAAAATGATAGTTGGAACTTTTTCAATAGAATTGATGCTATGAACTTGAGATTGTTTCCTCGGAAAGTGTACCGTATGCTCATTACCATTAACATGAAAAGTGACATTGCCTTTGTTGCAATCAATAACAGCCCCTGCAGTATTAAGAAAAGGTCTACCAAGGATAATAGACATACTATCGTCCTCGGGAATATCAAGAATAACAAAGTCCGTTAAGATAGTGACATTTGCAACCACAACAGGCACATCCTCACAAATACCGACAGGTATAGCAGTTGATTTATCAGCCATTTGCAAAGATATTTCAGTAGGTGTCAACTTATTCAATTCAAGTCTACGATATAAAGAGAGAGGCATAACACTAACACCGGCTCCAAGATCACATAAAGCAGTTCTAACATAATTTCTTTTAATGGAGCATGGTATAGTTGGAACACCCGGATCTCCAAGTTTCTTTGGTATTCCACCCTTAAAAGTGTAATTAGCAAGCATGGTGGAAATTTCAGCTTCCGGTATCTTTCTTTTATTTGTAATGATATCCTTCATATACTTAGCATAAGGATTTACTTTAAGCATATCAGTTAAGCGCATACGTAAGAAAATAGGTCTAATCATTTCAGCAAAGCGCTCAAAATCCTCATCATCCTTTGACTTGGATGGTTTAGGAGGAAAGGGCATGGGTTTCTGAACCCATGGTTCTCTTTCTTTACCGTGCTTCCTAGCAACAAAATCTCTCTTATCATAACGTTGATTCTTTGATTGTGGGTTATCAAGATCAACAGCAGGTTCAATCTCTACATCATTGTTTTTGCTAGGTTGAGCATCAACATGAACATTATCATTAACATTATCACTAGGTTCATGTTCATCACCTGATTGTGTTTCAGCATCAGAAATAGAAATATCATTGGGATTCTCAGGTGTGTCTACAGTAGGTTCACTAGAAGCATGCAAAGTTCTATCGTCTTTCTTTTTCTTCTTTTAGAAGAACTAGGTGCCTCTAAATTATTTCTCTGAGAATCTTGCTCGATTCTCTTAGGGTGGCCTTCAGGATACAAAGGTTCCTGAGTCATTCTACCAGTTCTAGTAGCCACTCTAACAGCAAAGTCATTTTTATTATTTAATTCATCGAGCAAATCATTTTGAGCTTTAAGTACTTGCTCAGCTTGAGTAGCAACCATAGAAGCATATTTGCTAACGCGGTGAAGTTCATCTTTAACTCTAGCCAGATTATCGCCTACGCGTCCTATCTCGAAAGCATTATTCTTTAACTCTCAACCAACATAAGCATTAAAACTTTCTTGTCTAGCCATAAAGTCATCAAATTCATCTAAGCACGGGCTATGAAATTTAGTAGAGGGTGTTTCAACTTTATCATATCTATAGATAGAGTTTACATTTACTACCTGTGTCGGGTTATCAAGACAATGTGGTTCTTTAGGCGGTAAATTAAGACCATGTATTTCTTCAATAGGGGGTAAATTCTTAACATCTTCAGGTTTAATACCTTTTTCTTTCATTGATTTCTTTGCCTCTTGCATATCTTCAGGACTAAGAAATAAAACACCTATCTTCTTCGGAGTGGGTTTAGGAATAGGCTCAATTGGTTCAGGAATTACTTCAGGAACTGGCTCGGGAAGAGTCCAATTATTTTCATTAGTCAACATATTATTCAACAGTATTTTAGCTTCGTCTACTGTTCTTTCCCTGAAAACACAACCAGCACAACTATCCAAGTAGTCCTTGGAAGCATCGGTTAGTCCATTATAAAAGATATCAAGTATTTCATTTTTCTTAAGAGGATGATCAGGCAAAGCATTAAGTAGCCAGAGAAGCCTCCCCCAAGCTTGTGGGAGACTCTCTTCTTTAATTTGCACAAAATTATATATTTCCCGCAAGGAAGCTTGTTTCTTATGAGCAGGGAAATATTTAGCAGAGAAGTAATAAATCATATCCTGGGGACTACGCACACAACCAGGAGAAAGAGAATTATACCAAGTCTTAGCATCACCCTTTAATGAGAACGGAAATATCTTAAGGATATATAAATAACGAGACTTCTCATCATGAGTAAACACGGTGGCTATATCATTCAACTTGGTAAGATGTGCCACAACAGTTTCAGATTCAAGGCCATAAAAAGGATCAGATTCAACTAAAGTAATAATATCAGGATCTACAGAGAATTCATAATCCTTATCAGTAACATAGATAGGTGAAGTAGCAAAAGAAGGTTCAGGTTTCATTCTAGCATTAAGAGACTGCTGCTTCCATTTAGCTAATAATTTCTTAAGATCATTTCTATCATTGCAAGCTAAAATTTCCATAGCAGCTGCTTCATTCATAACATAACCCTTAGGAACAACAGGTAATACATAATTGTCGGCGTTCTGGGAACGGGGGTCCCCAGACTTGCCTGCCTGCGGCCTGCGGCGTGGCTCAAAGGGGGCCCAGCGCGGCCCATCCTCATCAACACAAGCTCAAGACCCTCGCGAGGGGCCAAGCCTCACGGGGTGGATGACAAGGAGCTTCCTCAGGCACGGCCTCATCAAGCTGGCTCACGAGGAGGCGGAGAGTTCAAGGCGGGGTACCTCGCGAGGTGCCCATGACGCAAGCCATGACGACCAATGGCGCCAGTCGGGCGCCAGCCCGCGCAGTGTCCTCCTTTCCTCTTTGGTGCAAAGGGAGCAAGCGCAGGCGAGAGCATCAAGCAAATGCATCCATTTCGGTGCAACAAGACCAAGACCAGCCCAACGGCAGGGAGGAAGTCATTGTGGATCCCAAGCAGGCGTCACCACCAGAACCTTTGACAAGCGAGGACCAACTTTAGTCAGGATAGGTGTACCCGCTGTTCCCCTTCAAAATGGCCAATTGTTGGCGCCCTTCCCGCTCAATATTTGGGGAGAGCCCCAGGGCCTTTGCCTATAAATAGGACTAGCCACCCCCAGGGTAGAGAGGATCGGGTATGAGGAGAGTATCTGGCATACATCTAGAATAAAGAGAAAGAGAGAGAGAGAGAGAGAGAGAGAGAGAGAGAGAGAGAGACTGAACTCCTCTTAGCAGTTCGTCGCACCAGCCAAGAACAGACCCTCGCGAGGCTATTCTTCCTTGTACTGTTCATCATCAGCCCAAGAGACAATCCACCACACCACACACTGGAGTAGGGTATTACACCACAATGGTGGCCTGAACCAGTATAAACCCTATGTCTCTTGTGATGTTTCTTTCGTAGTTTAGATCCAGGCGAATCATCGAGGAGCAGGTAGGTAGAGGGCGAAATCTCCGTGCGCACCCCAGTGTTCGAACCTCAAGGGTCTGCCGGAACCCGAAATCTGACATTTGGTGCGCCAGGTAGGGGTGCGCCGGAATTCGCCTTCCGTCGTCATGTTCTTCTCCTACCATCGCATCCATGTCTGACGCTCGTCGGACTCGCGCCGAGCGCCGAGCCGCCCTCGCTTCCCGCGTCACCCAGACGGCTCCCATCGGCGGGCGCCCCCGTCGTTCCCCGTCACCTGCCGTCAACGCCGCCACCGGCCCGGCGGGGAACGAGCAGCAATCATTGTCCCAGCATCCATCCATGAGGCGAGACGGCCACACTGCTACACCCTCGCTCACCCCCGCTGGTTCTTCGTCCTGTGCGCCTCGCGCGGCCATGGAGGCTCGAGCTGCGCTCATCAAGGCAAACGAGCTCCTGCGCTACCGCCCAATCGACAACGTCTACGAAGAGTGGCTCGACCGAGTCGCCGAGCTTGTCCGCGCCGCTGGGGGCTCCCCCGCGACGTCCTTCTCGCTGCACCGCGCCCCGCCCTGCGCGGGCAATGAAGCTCCTGGGGCGCCTCTGCCGCCTCCCCCTCAAAAAGGCATGCGGCCCCTGGGTGGGGCCCGCTCCGTCAGGCGCCAGCGCGGCAGGTGCAGAGCTGCCAAGAAGTCCCTCGCCCTCGAAAAGCTGCCCGAGCGCTCCCTGCTCCAGCATGTCAAGACCCCGTGCTGCTCCTAGCTGCAGCGCATGGGGACCCACAGGACCAAGCTCTTCGTCGCCCAAGGCCTCCTGTGGCCACAGCGGGCTGCCACGCCTTCACCACCAAGCTGCGCAACGTCGCGTGGCCCGGCAAGTTCAAGCCAGACCTACCTCCTCGCACGACGGAATGGCTGACCCTGCAGAGTTCCTCCAGCTCTACGAGCTGGGCATCGAGGCTGCCAACGGAGACGAGAAGGTCATGGCAAACTGGTTTCCCATGGCGCTCAAGGACGGGGCCCGCACCTGGCTCCTGAATCTGGCTCCAGGCACGATCTCCTCCTGGGACGAGATGCACGCCCGCTTCATCGCCAACTTCCAGGGTACTCGCAACCGGCCACCCGCCGTGAGCGACATGCACCGTATCAAGCAGCAACCAAGGGAAACCCTGCAGAAGTACATCCAGCGCTTCAACAACGCGCGCCTCAAGATCCCCAAGGTAACGGAGCAGGCCATCATCTCAGCCTTCTCCGACAGCGTGCGCGATGTCAAGATGAAGGAGGAGCTGGCGATGCATGAAGACCTGTGCACCTCCTTGGAGCTGTTCAACTTGGCGACCAAGTGCGCCAGGACTGAGGAAGGACGCCTCTCCCTCCTCAAGCTGCCTGCCGCAGACCCAGAAGAGAAGAAGCCCAAGGCCAAGGACGTGAAGCGCAAGGGGGCTGCCGTGCTCACGGCAGAGACAGACACCAAGCAGGGCAGAGATCAGCCCGAATCCTCCAAGGGCAGTCGGTACTGCGTGTACCACGACCTCCACACCCACAACACCAATGAATTCCAAGAGCTCCGGGCCATGCGTGAAGGAAGGGTCGGCCGACGTCCCGACCGCAGCGACCGGGGCTACGGCCGAGGAGGAGGAAGGAACACAGGACGCTGGGAAGACCGCGGCCCATGCCAAGGGTGGCACGACCAACCTCACGAGGATCGCTGGCAGGACCCGCCTCGCGAGGGAGGCTGGAGGGATCAGCCTCGCGAGGATTGCCCGCAAGGGAACGCAGGCCTCCCTCCGCTGCCGCCGCAGCCAAGGAGAAATGAAGACCGTCATCAGGACGAGGGGGCTGGGGGCTTCCAGGAACCACGTTCAATCGCCTGCATCCTGGGCGGAGCTCAAGCCCCAGCCTCTCAGCGCATCTTCAAGCAGTTCGCCCGCGAAGTGAATGCAGTCCTCCCCAAGCTCGAGGCCACGTGCCCTCTCAGGTGGTTGGCATGCGCCATCACGTTCAGCTCAGGGGATCAGCTCAAGTGTGCGGCCACAGCCGGAGTTCTCCCGATGCTTTGTTCCCCAATCATCAGCAACGTGCTAGTCACCAGGACCCTCATCGACGGCAGGGCAGGGCTCAACGTCCTGTCCGTGGAAATGTTCAACAATCTCCAAGTGCCCTACAATCAGCTTCAGCCAACCAAGCCTTTCTCCGGAGTCACCGACGGCTCCACGGTCCCGATTGGGCAGGTCCGCCTCCCTGTCACCTTCGGGGCACGCGAAAACTACCGCACCGAGCTCATCGACTTCGACGTCGCCCACATTCGCCTGCCATACAACGCCATCCTCGGGTACCCGGCGCTGGCCAAGTTCATGGCCGTAACCCACCACGGCTACAATGTCCTCAAGATGCCAGGAAGTGGCGGGGTCATCATGGTGCCCTGCGAAGAGAGAGATGCAGTGTGCTCCCTAGAGCGAGCCTTTCAGGCCGCATCACTGGAAGACCCGGATCGCAGAAGCAGGAGGCTTCTCGAGGACGCCCCCAAGAAGAAGAAGACATCGTCCGGCCCGGCCCCTCAGGAGGCAGGCGCCTCAGGGCCTGCGCCTACTCAGGGGGAACCTCCTTCCATCGCATAGGGAAGCGCGCCCGGCGCCCTCCTCAGGCAGGGCTCGGGGGCTCTCCCCAGGAGGGCCGCCGACCTCGCAAAGGTCACGAGGGAGGCGCTTGGCACCACGTGGAGGCGTGTTTCGAAGCACGTTTCCCTCAAGAAGGAGCAAGGCAAGGAGGGCCAAACCCTCAGGAGTTCGTCAGCAAGGCCATTCAAGAGCTACAGGAGTCAAGAGTCATGAGAGGCAGCCACCGCTTACCCGCTGTGGCCCCCCATCCAGGCGAGGATGGTGGGCTGCGCGTCTGCATTGACATACCAGGGCTCAACCAAGCCGCATCTCAGGAGCGCCTCTGGCCCTCACAAGTGGGATGCTGCGAGGGTCCGCCCCATAGCTACGTTCGCATGCCTTATGGCTTGCCGAACGCAGCTGCCACGTACCAGCGCCTCATGAGGGCCATCTTGGAGGCTCAAGAGGTTAGGCGTTCCGCAGCCCTGGTGGAGATGGAGATGGTCCACGAGGAGCCACCAGCGCCTCCGGAGCCTCCCAAGGCCCCTGGGCCTGGGGGCTCGTGAGGATTGGCTCCCGCGGCCCACCGAGTCTGCTACACCAACACCCCTTCGTCCCCAACATCATCAGGTGACATCTTTCAAGTTTCATTTCCAGCTGGGAGCGCCCTCAGAGCCGCATTATTCCCAAGCTGGGTGGGTCCGTCCCTGCGGCGTCTATCCCTTTTATTTCATGTTCTTAGCTTACTTTATTGGGGGCGCCCCTCGGGCTGCATCATCCCCAAGTCGCTCGGGTCTGACCCAGCGGCGTGTACCCTTCTTGCGTTTATCTTTGGGCCATGCTTTCGACCCACCATGCTTGTTATTTGGTGCCTGTCCGTGGCACCTCTTCTTCCTGGATGTCGCAAGCTTGCACGTTAAAGGGGGGTACCTGAGCATCGCGACTCAGGGCTCCTACCGGCTCTCCAGCCCTCACCCTTTGGTCTTGTCCATGGCATCGCGACATGGCATACCAGCGACGGCTGAGACTAGCTCGAGGGCCGGGACCCGAGGACGTAGAGTTTCGACATCTAACCAAGCTTGCACGTTAAAGGGGGGGTACCTGAGCATCACGACTCAGGGCTCCTACCAGCTCTCCGGCCCTCACCCTCTGGTCTTGTCCATGGCATCGCGACCTGGCATGCCAGCGACGACTGAGACTAGCTCGAGAGCCGGGACCCGAGGACATAGAGCACCGGCATCTAGCCAAATTTGTAGGAACACACTCCAAGATAAGGCCTAGTGCCAGGCACAACCCGCCTTGGGGTAGGGCCCCGTGAGTCCCGCGCTGGCTCATGGGTGCCCCAACACACCTCGCCAGGCCTTTCGTGCCTCGTTGCCTCTCCAAAGCAACTAACGGCTAACTGTCGATTGTCACGGCGAACTCTCGTCCCTTCTGTGATGAGCCTGCAGGGTCCCTCCAAGGAGCATCGTCAGGCGAGGCCCTCATGGTGTCTTCTTCACTCTCGTCCGTGCAAACCGCTTGCACGTTAAAGGGGGGGTACCTGAGCATCGCGACTCAAGGCTCCTACTGGCTCTCCAGCCCTCACCCTCTGGCCTTGTCCACGGCATCGCGACCTGGCATACCAGCGACGGCTGAGACTCGCTCGAGGGCCGGGACCCGAGGACGTAGAGCAGAAAGGGGAGCGAAGGCGAGAGGGGAGAAGCACGCGAGGACCTTGCCAAGCAACCCCTCGCCGGCCAAGGCACGGACCTAGCGTCACAACAGGAAGCATTTCCTTACCCTCGAGATAAGTCGCTCTCCGGAAACATTAGTTATCGCAGCACCATCCCCGCACCTAATGCAATCCCGTGTAAGCAACATTGCTCTCCTTTCTCATCGAATGATGGCTGCTTGAGTGCTAAGGGGGACCTCCTGAGCATCGCGACTCAGGGGCTCTTACCGGACCTGGGGCCACTCACCTCCTGGCCTTGACCACAGCATCGCGACCTAGCATACCAGCGACGGCTGAAGCCGCCTTGGGACTGGGACCTGTCGGCGCAGAGCATCAAGCCCTCACGAGGTCTGAAAGGAAGAAACTAAGCTAAGACGGAATAAGCATCTTGCACTGCTTCACAATGAGGATCATATTGACAAACAGAGCTACAAACATCTTACAAGCCCCCGCGGGGTATATTCTTGGCTCCTCGCAGGAACAAAAGACACGAATCCTAGGGAGTCCTAGCTACAGGGACCATCGCGGCAGACGCCATCATCAACAGTGGGCCGTCCAGCACCGGCGCCAACCCCATCCAGATCAGGGGCACCGACGGCCTAACGAGCCCGCCCTGCTCCGGGAGCGGCGCAGGCTCGCGGCTCATAGCTGTCGTCGCTCGTCTCCGGAGTCGCGAAGAGCTCGGCGGAGTCACTGGATCCTCCGGTGCCCCCATCGCGTGAGGATCTGCCAAGGGAGTGGTTGGCCGGCCTCTGCCTCGCCGCTGCAGGGTCCCGACCGCCTCTTCCAGGGCAACACTCCAGCCAGCGACCCTCCGCATCGAAGACCTTGAAGGACATCACCGAAGCACCCTCGTACTCCAGATGGATCGCGAGGGCGCCCCTTGTCCTGCAGACCCAGGCGACCTCGCCCCAGCCTCGAGTCATGAAGACCTCGCCCGGGGCAACGACCGCGACCTCTGCCCCAGTCGCGAGGGTGCTGCAGCCGGCATGCTACAGCCAAAGCCCCAGGGGTTCCCCCTGCGGGATGACGGAGGCAAAGAAAGGGGGAAGGCGAATCCAAGACTTAGGAGGCGTGGCAGCGTGAAGCACGAACTCTCAGGAGGAGCCTTCAGCGTGGACTCCCGGCCGGCGCCGACGGCGGTGCCGCCCGTGGCGTTCGGCGTCGACTGCTTTAGAGCCCCCGATATGGGCGTACAAGGGAAGTGGGAACCCTGGTGGTGGCCGCTCACACCAGGGCCTCGGCACTTCCTAGCGGGCGCCCTCACCCCAATGGCAGAGGGCAGGCCGTTTCTTTGGTGGAAGCGGGTCAGGATCCTCTTGGGGAGCCTTTCCCTTCTCTGCCGCGGAGAACCGGCGGATCGGAGCCATTGAAGCAAGACGGAGCAAGGACCAGGAAGAAGGAGAAGCGAGGAGAGATAGACTAGAAGGGCACGCACCGTTCCGTACTTATAGCCGGCGAAGGCCAACCATCGACCTCCACGATCGCAGGTAATCATGACCCGCTTTGCATGCAGGGACTTGTCGAATCCGTGCAGTTGCCGAGGCGTCATGGGGAAGGGAGGCGCCCACGTCCAATCAACCGCCACGCGGCGCCCAAGGCCGCAGGCTGTTAGGGCCCGCGACGCTTCGCACTTGCCCTTTCGCCTCTCTGCTCAGCCAAGTCCGGGCGTGCCGTGGGCCAGGGGGCTACTGTCGGTGTTCTGGGAACGGGGTTCCCCAGACTTGCCTACCTGCGGCCTGCGGCGTGGCTCAAAGGGGGCCCAGCGCGGCCCATCCTCATCAACACAAGCTCAAGACCCTCGCGAGGGGCCAAGCCTCGCGGGGCGGACGACAAGGAGCTTCCTCAGGCACGGCCTCATCAGGCTCGCTCACGAGGAGGCGGAGAGTTCAAGGCGGGGTACCTCGCGAGGTGCCCATGACGCAAGCCATGACGACCAAGGGCGCCAATCGGGCGCCAGCCCGCGCAGTGTCCTCCTTTCCTCTTTGGTGCAAAGGGAGCAAGCGCAGGCGAGAGCATCAAGCAAAGGCATCCATTTCGGTGCAACAAGACCAAGACCAGCCCAACGGCAGGGAGGAAGTCATTGTGGAGCCCAAGCAGGCATCACCACCAGAACCTTTGACAGGTGAGGACCAACTTTAGTCAGGATAGGTGTACCCGTTGTTCCCCTTCAAAATGGCCAATTGTTGGCGCCCTTCCCGCTCAATATTTGGGGAGAGGCCCAGGGCCTTTGCCTATAAATAGGACTAGCCACCCCCAGGGTAGAGAGGATAGGGTATGAGGAGAGTATCTGGCATACATCTAGAATAGAGAGAGAGAGAGAGAGAGAGAGAGAGAGAGACTGAACTCCTCCTAGCAGTTTGTCGCACCAGCCAAGAACAGACCCTCACGAGGCTTTTCTTCATTGTATTGTTCATCATCAGCCCAAGAGGCAATCCACCACACCACACACTGGAGTAGGGTATTACACCACAATGGTGGCCTGAACCAGTATAAACCCTGTGTCTCTTGTGTTGTTTCTTTCGTAATTTAGATCCAGGCGATTCGGCGAGGAGCAGGTAGGTCGAGGGCGAAATCTCCGCGCGCACCCCAGTGTTCGAACCTCAAGGGTCTGTCGGAACCCGAAATCCGACAATAATCATTGGGGGGACCTTCATAATCACTATCATTAATAATAGGTTCTTCAATATTTTCATTCCCCCTAACTCTAGCAAGTTGTTCATCAAGAAATTCACCTAATGGCAAAGTAGTATCACGCACAAAAGTAGTTTCATCATGCATAGTAGAAGCGGCATCATCAATAACATGCGACATATCAGAATTCATAGCAGTAGTAGGTTTAGGTGTAGCAAGCCTACTAATAACAGAAGGAGAATCTAGTGCCAGGCTAGATGGCAGTTCCTTACCTCCCCTCGTAGTTGAGGGCAAAATCTTGGTTTTAGCGTCTTTCAAGTTCTTCATAGTGATCAACAGATATAAATCCCAAGTGACTCAGAGAATAGAGCTATGCTCCCCGGCAACGGCGCCAGAAATTAGTCTTGATAACCCACAAGTATAGGGGATCGCAACAGCTTTTGACGGTAGAGTATTCAACCCAAATTTATTAATTCGACACAAGGGGACCCAAAGAATATTCTTGAGTATTAGCAGTTGAGTTGTCAATTCAACCACACCTGGATAACTTAGTATCTGCAGCAAAGTATTTAGTAGCAAAAGTGGTATGATAATAAAGGTAGCCATAGCAAAAGTAAAGATAAATGTTTTTGGGTTTTTGTAGTAGTTGTAACAGTAGCAACGGAAAAGTAAATAAGCGAAGAACAATATATGAAAAGCTCGTAGGCAATGGATCAGTGATGGATAATTATGCCGGATGCGATTCCTCATGCAATAGTTATAACATAGGGTGATATAGAAGTAGCTCCAGTTCATCAATGTAATGTAGGCATGTATTCCGTAAATAGTCATACGTGCTTATGGAAAAGAACTTGTATGACATCTTTTGTCCTACCCTCCCGTGTTCAGCGGGGTCCTAGCGGAAACTAAGGGATATTATGGCCTCCTTTTAATAGAGAACCGGAACAAAGCATTAGCACATAGTGAATACATGAACTCCTCAAACTATGGTCATCACCGAGAAGTATCCCGATTATTGTAACTTCGGGGTTGTCGGATCATAACACATAATAGGTGACTATAGACTTGCAAGATAGGATCAAGAACACACATATATTCATGAAAACATAATAGGTTCAGATCTGAAATCATGGCACTCGGGCCCTAGTGACAAGCATTAAGCATAGCAAAGTCATAGCTACATCAATCTCAGAACATAGTGGATACTAGCGATCAAACCCTAACAAAACTAACTTGATTACATGGTAAATCTCATCCAACCCATCACCGTCCAGCAAGCCTATGATTGAATTACTCACGCACGGCGGTGAGCATCATGAAATTGGTTATGGAGGATGGTTGATGATGACAACGGCGACGAATCCCCCTCTCCGGAGCCCCGAACGGACTCCAGATCAGCCCTCCCGAGAGAGATTAGGGCTTGGCGGCGGCTCCATGTCGTAAAACGCGATGAAACTTTTTTCTGATTTTTTCCCTGAACGTGAATATATGGAGTTGGAGTTGAGGTCGGT
Source organism: Triticum aestivum (assembly GCF_018294505.1). NCBI lineage: Eukaryota > Viridiplantae > Streptophyta > Magnoliopsida > Poales > Poaceae > Triticum > Triticum aestivum. The sequence continues at coordinate 168,819,027 of NC_057807.1, read as the reverse complement.
GGAGGTCCAAGGGGCCCACAAGATAGGAGGCCGCGCCCTAGGGGGGCGCCCCCTGTCTCGTGGACAGGCTGTGGGGCCCCTGGCATTAATTCTTTCGCCAAAAATTCTTATTAATTCCAAAAAGTGCCTCCGTGGATTTCCAGGACATTCCGAGAACTTTTCTTTTCTACACATAAAACAACATCATGGCAGTTCTGCTAAAAACAGCGTCAGTCCGGGTTAGTTTCATTCAAATCATGCAACTTAGAGTCCAAAATAAGGGCAAAAGTGTTTGGAAAAGTAGATACGTTGGAGACGTATCAAAGAGTGATACGCAGTTCTGTTTCTTCGAGGACCAACAGACCAAAGATCGTCCGAGGAAATGACAGGTGCCTGATGTTGACTTGCGATCCACACGATCACCAGCATAGTCAGAGTCTGAATATCCAATGAGATCAAATGAAGAGCCCTTGGGATACCATAATCCAAGTGTTGGTGTGTCAACTAAGTATTGAAGAATATGCTTCACAGCCTTATGGTGTGATTCCTTCGGTGTAGCTTGAAATCGGGCACACATGCAAACACTAAGCATAATATCCGGCCTAGATGCACATAGGTACAATAAAGAGCCAATCATGGAGCGGTATACCTTTTGATTGAAGTCTTTACCATTTTCATCAGTGCATAGATGGCCATTTGTGGGCATTGGAATTTTGACCCCTTTGTAATCTTGCATGCCGAATTTCCTCAATACGTCCTTGAGGTATTTCTCCTGATATATGAATATCCCATTGCGCTATTGACGAATTTGAAGACCTAAAAAGAATTTCAGTTCTCCCATCATAGACATTGGATATTATTCACTCATCATATAGGCAAATTCATCACTATATCATTGGTCAGTACAGCCAAAAACGATATCATCAACATATATTTGGCACACAAACAATTCACCATCATAAGATTTAGTGAAAAGAGTTGGGTCGAGTGAATCGGGTTTGAAGCCTTTCTTCATGAGGAATTCCTTCAAAGTATCATACCACGCCCGAGGGGCCTGCTTGAGGCCATACAGGGCCTTGTTGAGTTTGAAGACTTTGTTAGGATTATTTGGATCTTCAAAACCTGGGGGTTGAGCAACATATACTTCTTCCCAAGCTTACCATTGAGGAATGCACTTTTCACATCCATTTGTTGTAAGATAATATCATGATGGTTAGCATAAGCAAGTAATATGCAAATGGCCTCAAGTCTAGCAACAGGTGCAAAAGTTTCATCGAAGTCAATTCCTTCAACATGTGTGTAGCCTTGAGCTACAAGCCGTGCCTTATTCCTCACAACAAGGCCATTTTCATCTTGCTTGTTGCGGTACATCCACTTTGTGCCAATAATGTTGTGCTTGCGAGGATCTGGACGTTTGACCAGCTCCCAGACGTTGTTGAGCTCGAACTGATGTAATTCTTCTTGCATAGCTTGAATCCACTCAGGCTCCAGAAATGCTTCATCTACCTTAGTAGGCTCTGTGATAGAGACAAAAGCAAAGTGACCATAAAAGTTAGACAAATGTGAAGCTTTTGAGCGTGTGAGAGGACCTGGTGCTTCAATGTCATCGATGATCTTCTCGATTTGCACTTCGTTAGCAATACGAGGATGAGCGGGTTGTCTTCGAGGAATTTGATCCGCATTTTCTTTAGGAGCATTTTCCTCAGCACTACTTTCTTCAGGTGCGCCTGCTCGACGTTCATCATGTTTTGGAATGAATTCGTCGGCAGATTTTTCGGTGGGAATGACATCCTCAGTAGCTTTGAACTTGATAGAATCCTTAGGTGCTGGTTCATCTATCATAGAAGGTAGGTGCTCTCTTTGTGAGCTATTACTTTCATCGAACTGCACACCTACAGTTTCAACAACCTTGTGAAGAACGTTGTTGAAGACTTTGTAGGTGTGCGAGTCCTTTCCGTAACCAAGCATAAAACCCTCATGTGCTTTCGGTGCAAATTTAGAATTGTGATGAGGATCTCTAATCCAACATTTAGCACCGAAGACTTTGAAGTAACTCACATTGGGGGTCTTGTCAGTGAGGAGTTCATAGGCAGTCTTCTTGAAGAATTTGTGAAGATATACTCTGTTGATGATGTGGCACGCAATATCAATGGCCTCACTCCAGAACTGACAAGGTGTCTTGTATTCATCAAGCATAGTACGAGCCATCTCAACAAGAGTTCTGTTCTTGCGCTCCACGACGCCATTCTGCTGAGGAGTATAAGGAGCAGATAACTCATGAGTAATACCAAGTTCATCAAGATAGTCATCAAGACCGGAATTCTTGAACTCAGTCTCATTGTCACTTCTGATGTGCTTGATCTTCACACCAAAGTTGGTTGAAGCCCTCGAGAAAAATCGTTTGAAGACTTCCTGCACCTCATGTTTGTAAGTGACAATGTGTACCCATGTGTAACGAGAATAATCGTCAACAATAACAAAGCCCTATAGAGATGGATCATTTGTAACAGCAGAATAATGATTAGGACCAAAGAGATCCATGTGAAGCAATTCAAATGGTCGAGTGGTAGTCATGATAGTCTTTGCTGGATGCTTGGCCTTGGTCATCTTTCCAGCTTCACAGGCTCTGCATAAGTGATCCTTGAGGAATTTGACATTCTCAATGCCAATGACATGCTTCTTCTTCGCAAGCGTGTGCAAATTCCTCATGCCAGCATGACCAAGTCGTCGATGCCATAGCCAGCCTTCTGAAGCTTTTGCAAGTAGGCATACGGCCGGTTGTGGTCCTGTAGAGAAATAAACAATGTACAAGTCTCCTCTCCTAAAACCTTCGAAGACTTTGGAATTGTCAGCTTCCATGATCACAACGCAATGATATTTGCCAAAGACAACAACCATATCAAGATCACAAAGCATTGAGACAGACATGAGGTTGTTGAAGGAAATATGCCCTAGAGGCAATAATAAAGTTATTATTTATTTCCTTATAATCATGATAAATGTTTATTATTCATGCTAGAATTGTATTTACCGGAAACATAATACATGTGTGAATACATAGACAAACATAGTGTCACTAGTATGCCTCTACTTGACTAGCTCGTTAATCAAAGATGGTTATGTTTCCTAACCATGAACAAAGAGTTGTTATTTGATTAACGAGGTCACATCATTAGTAGAATGATCTGATTGACATGACCCATTCCATTAGCTTAGCACCCGATCGTTTAGTATGTTGCTATTGCTTTCTTCATGACTTATACATGTTCCTATGACTATGAGATTATGCAACTCCCGTTTACCGGAGGAACACTTTGGGTACTACCAAACGTCACAACGTAACTGGGTGATTATAAAGGAGTACTACAGGTGTCTCCAATGGTCGATGTTGGGTTGGCGTATTTCGAGATTAGGATTTGTCACTCCGATTGTCGGAGAGGTATCTCTGGGCCCCTCTCGGTAATACACATCACATAAGCCTTGCAAGCATTACAACTAATATGTTAGTTGTGAGATGATGTATTACGGAACGAGTAAAGAGACTTGCCGGTAACGAGATTGAACTAGGTATTGGATACCGACGATCGAATCTCGGGCAAGTAACATACCGATGACAAAGGGAACAACGTATGTTGTTATGCGGTCTGACCGATAAAGATCTTCGTAGAATATGTAGGAGCCAATATGGGCATCCAGGTCCCGCTATTGGTTATTGACCAGAGACATGTCTCGGTCATGTCTACATTGTTCTCGAACCCGTAGGGTCCGCACGCTTAAGGTTACGATGACAGTTATATTATGAGTTTATGTATTTTGATGTACCGAAGGTTGTTCGGAGTCCCGGATGTGATCACGGACATGACGAGGAGTCTCGAAATGGTCGAGACATAAAGATTGATATATTGGAAGCCTATGTTTGGACATCGGAAGTGTTCCGGGTGAAATCGGGATTTTACCGGGTTACCGGGAGGTTACCGGAACCCCCCGGGAACCACATGGGCCTTCATGGGCCTTAGTGGAAAGGAGAAAGGGGCAGCCCAAGGGGGCTGCGCGCCTCCCCCCTTCTCCTAGTCCTATTAGGACTAGGAGAGGTGGCCGGCCACCCCCCTCCCTCTTTCCCCCTTGGGAATCCTAGTTGGAATAGGATTGGAGGGGAGTCCTACTCCCGGTAGGAGTAGGACTCCTCCTGCGCCTCCTCCTCCTGGCCGGCGCACCCTCCCCCCTTGGCTCCTTTATATACTGAGGCAGGGGCACCTCTAAACAAACAAGTTGACACAAGTTGATCCACGTGATCGATTCCTTAGTCGTGTGCGGTGCCCCCTGCCACCATATTCCTCGATAATACTGTAGCGGAGTTTAGGCGAAGCCCTGCTGCTGTAGTTCATCAAGATCGTCACCACGCCGTCGTGCTGACGAAACTCTTCCCCGACACTTTGCTGGATCGGAGTCCGGGGATCGTCATCGAGCTGAACGTGTGCTCGAACTCGGAGGTGTTGTAGTTTCGGTGCTTGATCGGTTGGATTGTGAAGACGTACGACTACTTCTTCTACATCGTGTCATCGCTTCCGCAGTCGGTCTGCGTTGGGTACGTAGACAACACTCTCCTCTCGTTGCTATGCATCACATGATCTTGCGTGTGCGTAGGAAAATTTTTGAAATTACTACGAAACCCAACAGTGGCATCCGAGCCTAGGTTAATGATGTTGATGTTATATGCACGAGTAGAACACAAGTGAGTTGTGGACGATACAAGTCATACTGCCTACCAGCATGTCATATTTTGGTTCGGCGGTATTGTTGGACGAGACGACCCAGACCAACCTTACGCGTACGCTTACGCGAGACCGGTTCCCTCGACGTGCTTTGCACAGAGATGGCTTGCGGGCGACTGCCTCTCCAACTTTAGTTGAACCAAGTATGGCTACGCCCGGTCCTTGCGAAGGTTAAAACGGAGTCTATTTGACAAACTATCGTTGTGGTTTTGATGCGTAGGTGAGATTGGTTCTTACTTAAGCCCGTAGCAGCCACGTAAAACATGCAACAACAAAGTAGAGGACGTCTAACTTGTTTTTGCAGGGCATGTTGTGATGTGATATGGTCAAAGCATGATGCTGAATTTTATTGTATGAGATGATCATGTTTTGTAACCGAGTTATCGGCAACTGGCAGGAGCCATATGGTTGTCGCTTTATTGTATGCAATGCAATCGCGATGTAATGCTTTACTTTATTACTAAACGGTAGTGATAGTCGTGGAAGCATAAGATTGGCGAGACGACAACGATGCTACGATGGAGATCAAGGTGTCGCGCCGGTGACGATGGTGATCATGACGGTGCTTCGGAGATGGAGATCACAAGCACGAGATGATGATGGCCATATCATATCACTTATATTGATTGCATGTGATGTTTATCTTTTTATGCATCTTATCTTGCTTTGATTGACGGTAGCATTATAAGATGATCTCTCACTAAATTATCAAGAAGTGTTCTCCCTGAGTATGCACCGTTGCCAAAGTTCGTCGTGCCCAGACACCACGTGATGATCGGGTGTGATAAGCTCTACGTCCATCTACAACGGGTGCAAGCCAGTTTTGCACACGCAGAATACTCAGGTTAAACTTGACGAGCCTAGCATATGCAGATATGGCCTCGGAACACGGAGACCGAAAGGTCGAGCGTGAATCATATAGTAGATATGATCAACATAACGATGTTCACCATTGAAAACTACTCCATCTCACGTGATGATCGGTTATGTTTTAGTTGATTTGGATCACGTGATCACTTAGAGGATTAGAGAGATGTCTATCTAAGTGGGAGTTCTTTTGTAATATGATTAATTGAACTTAAAATTTATCATGAACTTAGTCCCTGATAGTATCTTGCTTGTTTATGTTGATTGTAGATAGATGGCTCGTGCTGTTGTTCCGTTAAATTTTAATGCGTTCCTTGAGAAAGCAAAGTTGAAAGATGATGGTAGCAATTACACGGACTGGGTCCGTAACTTGAGGATTATCCTCATTGCTGCACAGAAGAATTACGTCCTGGAAGCACCGCTGGGTGCCAGGACTGCTGCTGGAGCAACGCCAGATGTTATGAACGTCTGGCAGAGCAAAGCTGATGACTACTCGATAGTTCAGTGTGCCATGCTTTACGGCTTAGAATCGGGACTTCAACGACGTTTTGAACGTCATGGAGCATATGAGATGTTCCAGGAGTTGAAGTTAATATTTCAAGCAAATGCCCGGATTGAGAGATATGAAGTCTCCGATAAGTTCTATAGCTGCAAGATGGAGGAGAACAGTTCTGTCAGTGAGCATATACTCAAAATGTCTGGGTATAATAATCACTTGATTCAATTGGGAGTTAATCTTCCGGATGATTGCGTCATTGACAGAATTCTCCAATCACTGCCACCAAGCTACAAGAGCTTCGTGATGAACTATAATATGCAAGGGATGAACAAGACTATTCCCGAGCTCTTCGCAATGCTGAAAGCTGCGGAGGTAGAAATCAAGAAGGAGCATCAAGTGTTGATGGTTAACAAGACCACTAGTTTCAAGAAAAAGGGCAAAGGGAAGAAAAAGGGGAACTTCAAAAAGAACGGCAAGCAAGTTGCTGCTCAAGAGAAGAAACCCAAGTCTAGACCTAAGCCTGAAACTGAGTGCTTCTACTGCAAGCAGACTGGTCACTGGAAGCGGAATTGCCCCAAGTATTTGGCGGATAAGAAGGATGGCAAGGTGAACAAAGGTATATGTGATATACATGTTATTGATGTGTACCTTACTAGAGCTCGCAGTAGCACCTGGGTATTTGATACTGGTTCTGTTGCTAATATTTGCAACTCGAAACAGGGACTACAGAATAAGCGGGCACTAGCAAAGGACGAGGTGACGATGCGCGTGGGAAACGGTTCCAAAGTCGATATGATCGCAGTCGGCACGCTACCTCTACATCTACCTTCGGGATTAATATTAGACCTAAATAATTGTTATTTGGTGCCAGCATTGAGCATGAACATTATATCTGGATCTTGTTTAATGCGAGACGGTTATTCATTTAAATCAGAGAATAATGGTTGTTCTATTTATATGAGTAATATCTTTTATGGTCATGCACCCTTGAAGAGTGGTCTATTCTTACTAAATCTCGATAGTAGTAATACACATATTCATAATGTTGAAGCCAAAAGATGCAGAGTTGATAATGAAAGTGCAACTTATTTGTGGCACTGTCGTTTAGGTCATATCGGTATAAAGCGCATGAAGAAACTCCATACCGATGGACTTTTGGAACCACTTGATTATGAATCACTTGGTACTTGCGAACCGTGCCTCTTGGGCAAGATGACTAAAACACCGTTCTCCGGTACTATGGAGAGAGCAACAGATTTGTTGGAAATCATACATACCGATGTATGTGGCCCGATGAATATTGAGGCTCGTGGCGGATATCGTTATTTTCTCACCTTCACAGATGATTTAAGCAGATATGGGTATATTTACTTAATGAAACATAAGTCTGAAACATTTGAAAAGTTCAAAGAATTTCAGAGTGAAGTTGAAAATCATCGTAACAAGAAAATTAAGTTTCTACGATCTGATCGTGGAGGAGAATATTTGAGTTACGAGTTTGGTGTACATTTGAAAAATTGTGGAATAGTTTCGCAACTCACGCCACCCGGAACACCACAGCGTAATGGTGTGTCCGAACGTCGTAATCGTACTTTACTAGATATGGTGCGATCTATGATGTCTCTTACTGATTTACCGCTATCATTTTGGGGATATGCTTTAGAGACGGCCGCATTCACGTTAAATAGGGCACCATCAAAATCCATTGAGACGACGCCTTATGAACTGTGGTTTGGCAAGAAACCAAAGTTGTCGTTTCTTAAAGTTTGGGGCTGCGATGCTTATGTGAAAAAACTTCAACCTGATAAGCTCGAACCCAAATCGGAGAAATGTGTCTTCATAGGATACCCAAAGGAAACTGTTGGGTACACCTTCTATCACAGATCCGAAGGCAAAACATTCGTTGCTAAGAATGGATCATTTCTAGAGAAGGAGTTTCTCTCGAAAGAAGTGAGTGGGAGGAAAGTAGAACTTGACGAGGTAACTGTACCTGCTCCCTTACTGGAGAGTAGCTCATCACAGAAAACTGTTTCAGTGACACCTACACCGGTTAGTGAGGAAGCCAATGATAATGATCATGAAACTTCAGATCAAGATACTACTGAACCACGTAGATCAACCAGAGTAAGATCCGCGCCAGAGTGGTACGGAAATCCTGTTCTGGAAGTCATGCTACTAGATCATGATGAACCTACGAACTATGAAGAAGCGATGGTGAGCCCAGATTCCGCAAAGTGGCTTGAAGCCATGAAATCTGAGATGGGATCCATGTATGAGAACAAAGTATGGACTTTGGTTGACTTGCCCGATGATCGGCAAGCAATTGAGAATAAATGGATCTTTAAGAAGAAGACTGACGCTGATGGTAATGTTACTGTCTACAAAGCTCGACTTGTCGCAAAAGGTTTTCGACAAGTTCAAGGAATTGACTACGATGAGACCTTCTCACCCGTAGCGATGCTTAAGTCCGTCCGAATCATGTTAGCAATTGCCGCATTTTATGATTATGAAATTTGGCAAATGGATGTCAAAACTGCATTCCTGAATGGATTCCTGGAAGAAGAGTTGTATATGATGCAACCAGAAGGTTTTGTCGATCCAAAGGGAGCTAACAAAGTGTGCAAGCTCCAGCGATCCATTTATGGACTGGTGCAAGCCTCTCGGAGTTGGAATAAACGTTTTGATAGTGTGATCAAAGCATTTGGTTTTATACAGACTTTCGGAGAAGCCTGTATTTACAAGAAAGTGAGTGGGAGCTCTGTAGCATTTCTGATATTATATGTGGATGACATATTACTGATTGGAAATGATATAGAATTTCTGGATAGCATAAAGGGATACTTGAATAAAAGTTTTTCAATGAAAGACCTCGGTGAAGCTGCTTACATATTAGGCATTAAGATCTATAGAGATAGATCAAGACGCTTAATTGGACTTTCACAAAGCACATACCTTGACAAAATTTTGAAGAAGTTCAAAATGGATCAAGCAAAGAAAGGGTTCTTGCCTGTGTTACAAGGTGTGAAATTGAGTTAGACTCAATGCCCGACCACTGCAGAAGATAGAGAGAATATGAAAGATGTTCCCTATGCATCAGCCATAGGCTCTATCATGTATGCAATGTTGTGTACCAGACCTGATGTGTGCCTTGCTATAAGTTTAGCAGGGAAGTACCAAAGTAATCCAGGAATGGATCACTGGACAGCGGTCAAGAACATCCTGAAATACCTGAAAAGGACTAAGGATATGTTTCTCGTATATGGAAGTGACAAAGAGCTCATCGTAAAAGGTTACGTTGATGCAAGCTTTGACACTGATCCGGACGATTCTAAATCGCAAACCGGATACGTGTTTACATTAAACGGTGGAGCTGTCAGTTGGTGCAGTTCTAAACAAAGCGTCGTAGCGGGATCTACATGTGAAGCGGAATACATAGCTGCTTCGGAAGCAGCAAATGAAGGGGTCTGGATGAAGGAGTTCATATCCGATCTAGGTGTCATACCTAGTGCATCGGGTCCAATGAAAATCTTTTGTGACAATACTGGTGCAATTGCCTTGGCAAAGGAATCCAGATTTCACAAAAGGACCTAACACATCAAGAGACGCTTCAACTCCATCCGGGATCTAGTCCAGGTGGGAGACATAGAGATTTGCAAGATACATACGGATCTGAATGTTGCAGACCCGTTGACTAAGCCTCTTCCACGAGCAAAACATGATCAGCACCAAGGCTCCATGGGTGTTAGAATCATTACAGTGTAATCTAGATTATTGACTCTAGTGCAAGTGGGAGACTGAAGGAAATATGCCCTAGAGGCAATAATAAAGTTATTATTTATTTCCTTATAATCATGATAAATGTTTATTATTCATGCTAGAATTGTATTTACCGGAAACATAATACATGTGTGAATACATAGACAAACATAGTGTCACTAGTATGCCTCTACTTGACTAGCTCGTTAATCAAAGATGGTTATGTTTCCTAACCATGAACAAAGAGTTGTTATTTGATTAACGAGGTCACATCATTAGTAGAATGATCTGATTGACATGACCCATTCCATTAGCTTAGCACCCGATCGTTTAGTATGTTGCTATTGCTTTCTTCATGACTTATACATGTTCCTATGACTATGAGATTATGCAACTCCCGTTTACCGGAGGAACACTTTGGGTACTACCAAACGTCACAACGTAACTGGGTGATTATAAAGGAGTATTACAGGTGTCTCCAATGGTCGATGTTGGGTTGGCGTATTTCGAGATTAGGATTTGTCACTCCGATTGTCGGAGAGGTATCTCTGGGCCCTCTCGGTAATACACATCACATAAGCCTTGCAAGCATTACAACTAATATGTTAGTTGTGAGATGATGTATTACGGAACGAGTAAAGAGACTTGCCGGTAACGAGATTGAACTAGGTATTGGATACCGACGATCGAATCTCGGGCAAGTAACATACCGATGACAAAGGGAACAACGTATGTTGTTATGCGGTCTGACCGATAAAGATCTTCGTAGAATATGTAGGAGCCAATATGGGCATCCAGGTCCCGCTATTGGTTATTGACCAGAGACATGTCTCGGTCATGTCTACATTGTTCTCGAACCCGTAGGGTCCGCACGCTTAAGGTTACGATGACAGTTATATTATGAGTTTATGTATTTTGATGTACCGAAGGTTGTTCGGAGTCCCGGATGTGATCACGGACATGACGAGGAGTCTCGAAATGGTCGAGACATAAAGATTGATATATTGGAAGCCTATGTTTGGACATCGGAAGTGTTCCGGGTGAAATCGGGATTTTACCGGGTTACCGGGAGGTCACCGGAACCCCCCGGGAACCACATGGGCCTTCATGGGCCTTAGTGGAAAGGAGAAAGGGGCAGCCCAAGGGGGCTGCGCGCCTCCCCCCTTCCCCTAGTCCTATTAGGACTAGGAGAGGTGGCCGGCCACCCCTCTCCCTCTTTCCCCCTTGGGAATCCTAGTTGGAATAGGATTGGAGGGGAGTCCTACTCCCGGTAGGAGTAGGACTCCTCCTGCGCCTCCTCCTCCTGGCCGGCGCACCCTCCCCCCTTGGCTCCTTTATATACTGAGGCAGGGGCACCTCTAAACAAACAAGTTGACACAAGTTGATCCACGTGATCGATTCCTTAGCCGTGTGCGGTGCCCCCTGCCACCATATTCCTCGATAATACTGTAGCGGAGTTTAGGCGAAGCCCTGCTGCTGTAGTTCATCAAGATCGTCACCACGCCGTCGTGCTGACGAAACTCTTCCCCGACACTTTGCTGGATCGGAGTCCGGGGATCGTCATCGAGCTGAACGTGTGCTCGAACTCGGAGGTGCCGTAGTTTCGGTGCTTGATCGGTTGGATTGTGAAGACGTACGACTACTTCTTCTACATCGTGTCATCGCTTCCGCAGTCGGTCTGCGTTGGGTACGTAGACAACACTCTCCTCTCGTTGCTATGCATCACATGATCTTGCGTGTGCGTAGGAAAATTTTTGAAATTACTACGAAACCCAACAGTTGTATCCTAAGGACTCAACAAGCATGACTTTGTCCATGTGTATGTCCTTAGAGATCGCAACCTTACCTAGACCCAATACCTGATTTTTGCCTTTGTCAGCGAAGATGATATGCTTCAGATGTGATGGTGATAAAGGAGCATCCATCAATAGATTCTTGTCACCAGTCATGTGATTTGTACATCCACTATTGAGGACCCACTCATTGGCTTTGGGTTGATCATCCTGCAGATGAATTAGTGCAACTTACGAACTCATATACTTCATCCGTGAAGAATATGACATCAATATCATCAGATCAATTTCATCAAGCAATAGAACAGATAAATTGGTATGAGGACGTGTGAAATGAAAGTTCATTTCATCATGATTAGCATGCGTCCTATCAGGCACTGTTCAGGTCTCCAGCAAATTCTTCAGACGTTTTGAGCACGTCTAGAGACCTGACCCTGCATAAGAGATTAGTTCTTTTTCTTCACCACCCACATCTGAAGGGGTGGCAAAGAATTCATCACTTTGTGAGCACCACATGATAAAGGTGGCATAGACGCCAGTCCACTTTGTTTCACATAAGAGGGGTTAGGATAAGCATATGAATAAGCAGAGAAATTCTCCGAGGACTTATGAACATAATGATTTGAAGAATAATGCGCATATTCATAGCCCTTAGCTCTACCCTGCGAAACAGAGGGGTTAGCACGATGATGATCAAATGAGAACTTTGATCCTTTTGAGGAATTTGATCCACGTGAGGAATTTGGTCCGTATGAGGACTTGGATCCATAAGAAGAATTTGGTTCATATGAAGAATTTGATCTGGAGTTCCTATTCTTCACAGGTGGTGTCATGAGGACATTCACCTGAAGACTTTCAAGGCAACTTTTGGGAACCCAGATTTTCTTCATAGGTGAACCGTTCCTGCAGTTAGTGCCAACATATCTAGCAAATACTTCACCATTCTGATTTTTGAACAGTTTATAGTTGGAGTCAAATGACTCATCAGAAGAATGAGGAGATTCACATGTAAAGCCAGATAAATTAGATGGATCAACTGGAGGTCCCTTTGTAGCAACCCATGAGGTTTTGGGGTACTGCTTAGGCTTCCAATATGTTCCATCAGCATTGAGTTTCCTCTCAAAGGCAATACCCTCTTTCCTAGGGTTTCTATTGAGGATCTGCTTTTTGAGCACATCACAAAGAGTCTGATGCCCTTTAAGGCTTTTGTACATGCCTGTCATGTACAATTCCTTTAGCCCTGCATCATCAGTGATACTTGCATTGTCCTCAGATGAGGAATTAGTGATAGCAGAGACAAATGAAGAATTTGTAGCATTAGAAGCATTTGAACATTCAGGTGAAGAATTCGCAGATTCACGTTCAATGCACTTCAGACATGGAGGAACAAATTCTTCCTGAGTAGCGCTGATTTGTTGAGCAAGTAATGAATCGCGCTCCTTCTTAAGATCTTCATAATCCACTCTTAGCTTTTTGAGATCTTGCTTTCTTTGAACAAATTCATAAGAAAGCTTCTCGTGATCAGATAAGAGAGTGTTATGATGACCTTGAAGGTTGTCAAACTTGTACTGAAGTCTCTGAAGATTTTCAGTCAAGGTTTTGGTGCGATCCATTTCTTCACCCAACATATCATCACTTTTATCTAGCATGTTTCAACCTTTTCAAAAGCCTTTTGTTGTTCACAGCAATCTTAGCAAGTTTAGAGTAGCTGGGCTTGAGGTTTTCATCAGAATCATCTTCACTAGATTCAGAGGAGGCGTATTTAGTTACCTTGGCACCCTTTGCCAAGAAGCAATAGGTGGGAGCGTAGTCATCATTGCCTTCATCAGCTTTGTTGGTGAATCCATTTTCTTCAGAGTTGAAGATAGACTTGCTGACGAATGCAGTAGCGAGAGCTAAGCTCGCCACGCCAAACTCGGACTCCTTAGATGCCTCCTCGTCCTCATGTTCCTCAGATTCAGCTTCAGAGTCCATTTCCTTTCCAATGAATGCCCGAGCCTTCTAGGAGCTGCTCTTCTTGTAAGATGAAGACTTCGAAGATTTTGATGATGAAGACTTTGAAGATTTCTTCTTCTTCTTTGCGTCATTGCTACGTCTTGAGCTTGCGTTGGTTTTCCTTGAAGAGGAAAGGGTGATGCAGCAATAGTAGCGTAAGTATTTCCCTCAGTTTTTGAGAACCAAGGTATCAATCCAGTAGGAGGCTCCTCAAAAGTCCCACGCACCTACACAAACAAACAAAGAACTCGCAACCAACGCAATAAAGGGGTTGTCAATCCCTTCACGGCCACTTGCAAAAGTGATATCTAATAAAGATAGTAAGAAAAGATAAATGTATTTTTGGTATTTTATAATATAGATGCAGAAAGTAAAGATGCAAATAAAAGTAGATTGGAAACAAATATGATAAGAGATAGACCCGGGGGCCATAGGTTTCACTAGTGGCTTCTCTCAAGATAGCATAAGTATTACGGTGGGTGAACAAATTACTGTCGAGCAATTGATAGAAAAGCGAATAATTATGAGATTATCTAGGCATGATCATGTATATAGGCATCACTTCCGCAACAAGTAGACCGACTCCTGCCTGCATCTACTACTATTACTCCACACATCGACCAACTCCTGCCTGCATCTAGAGTATTAAGTTCATAAGAACAGAGTAACGCATTAAGCAAGATGACATGATGTAGAGGGATAAACTCAAGCAATATGATATAAACCCCATATTGTTATCCTCGATGGCAACAATACAATACGTGCCTTGCAACCCTTTCTGTCACTGGGTAAGGACACCGCAAGATTGAACTCAAAGCTAAGCACTTCTCCCATGGCAAGAAAGATCAATCTAGTAGGCCAAACCAAACTGATAATTCGAAGAGACTTGCAAAGATAACTCAATAATACATAAAAGAATTCAGAGAAGATTCAAATATTATTCATAGATAAACTTGATCATAAACCCACAATTCATTGGATCTTGACAAACACACCGCAAAAAGAGTTTACATCGAATAGATCTCCACAAGAGAGGGGGAGAACATTGTATTGAGATCCAAAAAAAGAGAAGAAGCCATCTAGCTAATAACTATGGACCCGTAGGGTCTGTGGTAAACTACTCACAACTCATCGGAGGGGTAAGGATGTTGATGTAGAAGCCCTCCGTGGTCGATTCCCCCTCTGGCAGAGTGCCGGCGAAGGCTCCAAGATGAGATCTCGCGGATACAGAAGGTTACGGTAGTGGAAATTGTGTCTCATTGGCTCCCTGGATGTTTTTGGGGTACGTAGGCTTATATAGGAGGAAGAAGTGCGTCGGTGGACGCTCGAGGGGCCCACGAGACAGGGGGCGCGCCCTCCTATCTCATGGCTGCCTCGGCTGCTTCTTGACTTGCACTCCAAGTCCTTTGGATCACGTTCCTTCCAAAAATCACGCTCCCGAAGGTTTCATTCTGTTTGGACTCCGTTTGTTATTCCTTTTCTTTGAAATGCTGAAATAGGCAAAAAACAGCAATATGGGCTGGGCCTCCGGTTAGTAGGTTAGTCCGAAAAATGATATAAATGTGTAAAATAAAGCCCATAAACATCCAAAAGGGGTAATATAATAGCATGGAACAATCAAAAATAATAGATACGTTGGAGACGTATCAAGCATCCCGAAGCTTAATTCCTGCTCGTCCTCGAGTAGGTAAATGATAAAAAGAGAATTTTTGATGTGGAATGCTACCTAGCATAATTCTCAATGTAATTTTCTTTATTGTGGCATGAATGTTCAGATCCAAATGATTCAAAATAAAATTTCATATTGATAAAAGAAATAGTAACACTTCAAGCATACTAATCAAAGTAATCATGTCTTCTCAAAATAACATGGCAAAAGAAAGTTCATCCCTACAAAATCATATAGTTAGGCTATGCTTCATTTTTGTCACACAAAGATGTTCCCAACTTCTATACCCCCGATGACAAGCCAAGCAATTGTTTTATACTTAAATAATCTCAAACTTTTTCAACCTTCACGCAATACATGAGCGTGAGCCATGGATATAGCACTATGGGTGGAATAGAATATGATGATGGGGAATGTGTGGAGAAGACAAAAAAGGAGAAAGTCTCACATTGACGAGGATAATCAACGGGCTATGGAGATGCCCATCAATTGATGTCAACATGAGGAGTAGGGATTGCCATGCAACGGATGCACTAGAGCTATAAATGAATGCTCAACAAAAGAAAACTAGTGGGTGTGCATCCAACTTGCTTGCTCACGAAGACCTAGGGCATTTGAGGAAGCCCATCGTAGGAATATACAAGCCAAGTTCTATAATGAAAAATTCCCACTAGTATGAAAAAGACAACTTATGAGACTCACTATATGAAAAACATGGTGCTACTTTGAAGCACAATAACTATGGACCCGAAGGTCTGTGGTAAACTACTCACAACTCATCGGAGAGGCTATGGTGTTGATGTAGAAGCCCTCCATGGTCGATTCCCCCTCCGGCCGAGCACCGACGAAGGCTCCAAGATTGGATCTCGTGGATACAGAAGGTCGCGGCAGTGGAATTAGGTTTTCATGGTGCTCTTGGATGTTTTCAGGGTACATAGATATATATAGGAGGAAGAAGTAGGTCGCTGGAGCCACGAGGGGCCCACGAGGGTGGGGGGCACGCCCACCCCCCTAGGGCGCGCCTGGAACCCTCGTGGCCACCTCGGCTGCTACTTGACGTCCACTCGAAGTCTCCTGGTTTGCATTTGTTCCAAAAAGATCGCTCCCGAAGGTTTCATTCCATTTGGACTCCGTTTGATATTCCTTTTCTTCGAAACAGTGAAATAGGCAAAAAAACAGCAATTCGGGTTGGGCCTCCGGTTAGTAGGCTAGTCCCAAAAATGATATAAAAGTGTAAAGTAAAGCCCATAAACATCCAAAACGGGTAATATAATAGCATGTAACAATCAAAAATTATAGATACGTTGGAGACGTATCAATAAGCTGACGCCGCAAATACTAAGCCGCAACTATTTTCCATTGTAATTTGATTAATACGTCAAGGCGTATTTGTACAAGTAATGCGATAAGCAAATAAGGCTATTTGACATGCCATGACCAAGGGCGAGCTGCGTGCGGGTATTTAAAACAGGTATAACGATCATTAGCAGAGACCACCTGGGGATTCCCTTGTACATCAAAGCTCCTTGCCTTCTTGGTGTATCCGTCCCTTGATAGGTTCGATGATCAGGTTATCAGAAAAGCCTCGGGAAGAGAAGAACCTAAAAGGAAAAACAAAAAGTGAAGGTATATGGATCCAGGGCGGTTGAGCCGCCTTACGGACCACGGTCTAGCTGTGCCTCTGTCCATGCCCATGGTATTTTGAGTGCATAGTTATGTACGCGCGGCACAAATGTCACCGCTTGATTGGGACTGGGACGGAGGCCGGATTGCTAGTCAACCTGTGGACGAGCTGGACAGTCCTGCTGCAGAGTAGTTCAGACTCGCTTGACGGTGTCCGGGAGCTTTATTGCCGAATTGAGGTTCTGCCTAAAAAGGCTACTCTATACTTCTACTACAAGGGCCGCGGTGTGCTCCTCAGTACGGAGGGAGCGTTCCGTATTTCCGTTGACCGTTATTACACTGCATGGTCTGAGCATCTTGAGCTTGAGGTAGGCATAGTGCGGCACCGCATTGAATCGAGCGAATGCGGTTCGTCCGAGCAGTGCATGATAGCCACTACGGAAGGGGATGATATCGAAGATCAATTCTTCGCTTCACAAATTATCCGGGGATCCGAAGACCACTTCCAGTGTGATTGAGCCCGTACAACAGGCCTCTACACCTGGTATGACACCTTTAAAGGTGATTTTGTGGGCTTGATACTTGAGGGATCGATACCCACTTTGCGCATTGTATCCTAATAGAGAAGGTTCAGGCTACTGCCACCGTCCATGAGGACTCGCATAAGGTGGAATCCATCAATAATTGGGTCAAGGACCAGTGCGGCTGAACCGCCATGACAGATACTGGTCGGATGGTCCCTGCGATCGAAGGTGATCGGACAGGACGACCATGGGTTGAACTTTGGGGCGACTGGCTCCATCGCGTAGACGTCCCTGAGTGCATGCTTGCGCTCCCTCTTGGGGATATGGGTGGCGTTTATCATGTTCACCGTTTTGACTTGGGGGGGGGGGGTTCTGTCCCCCTGTGTTCGGTGGTCGGGGTTCCTCATCATCGTCATCGCTTTGCGACCCTTTCTCCTTATTCTCGGTGTTTAACTTGCCGACCTGTTTGAAGACCCAACATTCCCTGTTGCTATGATTGGTTGGTTTATCAGGAGTGCCATGGATTTGGCATGGTCGATCTAGTATGTGGTCCAGACTGGACGGGACCGGATTATTTCTCTTAAATGGCTTCTTCCACTGACCGGACTTAGAGCCACTGAATCCGGCGTTGACCGCCGTGTCTTCGGTGTTATCACCGTTGTTTCGACACTTATGTCTATTGCGTCGGGGCTTGCCGTTGCTGTTTCTGGCTTCAGAAGTGCCAGGTTCGCTTGTATTGTTATTGCTACGGGCTAGCCAGCTATCTTCGCCCGCACAGAAGCGGGTCATGAGTGTCGTAAGGGCTTACATTGACTTCGGTTTTTCCTGGCCGAGGTGTCTGGTCAGCCATTCGTTGCAGATGCTGTGCTTAAAGGCCGCTAGGGCTTCGGCATCGGACAGCCGACGATCTGGTTCTTTTTAGTTAAGAACCTAGTCCAGAATTTCTTGGCTGACTCTCCGGGCTGTTGGATTATGTGACTTAAGTCATCGGCATCCGGAGGTCGGACATATGTGCCTTGTAAGTTGTCGAGGAAGGCGTCCTCCAAGTCCTCCCAGCTGCCAATGGAATTTTCGGTCAGACTGTTCAACCAGTACCTAGCTGGTCCCTTGAGTTTGAGCGGGAGGTATTTGATGGTGTGAAGATCATCACCGCGGGCCATATGAATATGGAGAAGAAATTCTTCGATCCATACCGCAGGGTCTATTGTGCCATCATATGATTCAATGTTCATGGGTTTAAACCCTTCTGGGAAATTATGTCCCATTACTTCATCAGTGAAGCAAAGGGGGTATGCGGCGCCTCTATATCGGGCCAAGTCGTGACATAGATCGGATGGAGTTCCTCTGCGGTTTTCGGCCCGGACATGATTACGTTCGTCACGTTTAGCCGGATGGCCATCGTCGCGCATCGGGGCACGCCCCCGTGATCCATAGATTTATCTTGTCTGACCTGCTCTTTTTTCCAAATCGCGCCGCAGGTCAGGTGTATTCCCCGAGCTGTTGTATTTCTATCTGTTCAGCGAGGCAGTGTGGGCTGGTGTTCGGCTCGAGGTGCTGCTTTGTCCCAGCCACGCGGTGGTCGGTCTGCCGCATTGTACCTTGGTAGGACGGACTCCAGCGCCTCGTCATCGACCTGTGGTAATAGTTTGCGCTTCGGGTAGCTTTTGGTTGGGCGCTCGAGGCCATATTCCTCGGCTGCCAGGACATCAGTCCATCTTTCATTGAGCAGATCTTGATCAGCTTGAAGTTGCTGCTGCTTCTTTTTCAGGCTTCTTGCAGTGGCAATCAGCTGACGCTTAAAGCGTTCTTGTTGGCCGGGCTCCTCAGGCATGATGAAATCTTCGTCGCCGAGGCTCACCTCATCCTCGGAGAGCGGAAGGTAGTTGTTATCCTCCGAGTCTTCGTTCATGGCCTGTTCGCCAGGGCTGACTCGCACATCCTCCCGTTCCTCCTGCTTGGAGGTTGGCTCAACGGGGTCTTCATTGTTTTCGGCATCATCGAGAGTGTTATTTTCTCCTGTGACGCTATTGCTATTTTTACTACGGCATGGCTTAGAGCGGCGTCGCTGACGTCGGTGCTTTGGCTGTGTCTCAAGAGGTTTATCCTCGACTGGATTTTCATTGCCGCCGTTGTTTTCTTTGGGTGTATCCACCATGTATATGTTGTATGAGGAGGTGGCTGTCCAAACCCGTGTATGCGGTGGTTCCTGCTCCTCTCCGGCATCGTCGTCCATAATGTCAATGTCTTTAGAGTCATAATCCAGCATGTCGGTTAAGTCGTCGACAGTGGCTATGAAGTGGGTGGTGGGTAGGACACAAATTTCTTCGTCGTCCGCTTCCCACTCGAGCCGGACATAGTTCGGCCGAGAGTTCCCTGACAAGGAGAGGGATTTTAACAAGCTTAACATGTCGCCAAAAGGCGAGTGCTGGAAGCTGTCCGCGAAGCTGAACTCCAAGACTGACGCCCAATCAGGTTCGATGGACGCGGATGCACGCGGTCCGGAACCCATGGCCGGAGACGAGTCCGAGGTTCCGGTGACACAAGCCCAGCTTCATGTTGGGTCTGTGTGCGGCTTGAGCGCCGCCGAGTCTGCGGCCTCCGTGGCGGGGTTAAGCTTCCCGTCTTCAGAAGACGCAGTCCACCCCGGCTCTAGGGCCAGGGCAGTCATAGGTGCTATCTCCTACATGTGGCCCAATGACAGATCTAGGTCATGTTCATCACGGTGGCCAGTGAAATCATGGCACTCGGGCCCTAGTGACAAGCATTAAGCATAGCAAAGTCATAGCAACATCAATCTCAGAACATAGTGGATACTAGGGATCAAACCCTAACAAAACTAACTTGATTACATGGTAAATCTCATCCAACCCATCACTGTCCAGCAAGCCTACAATGGAATTACTCACGCACGGCAGTGAGCATCATGAAATTGGTGATGGAGGATGGTTGATGATGACGACGGTGACGAATCCCCCTCTCCGGAGCCCCGAACAGACTCCAGATCAGCCCTCCCGAGAGAGATTAGGGCTTGGCGGCGGCTCCGTGTTGTGAAACGCGATGAAACTTTCTCTCTGATTTTTTTCTCCCTGAATGTGAATATATGGAGTTGGAGTTGAGGTCGGTGGAGGTCCAGGGGCCCCACGAGATAGGGGGGCGGGCCCTACAGGGGGGCGCCCCCCTATCTCGTGGACAGGCCCTGGGCCCCCTAGTATATTTCTTTTGCCCAGAAATTCTTATTAATTCCAAAAAGTGCCTCCGTGGATTTTCAGGACATTCCGAGAACTTTTCTTTTCTACACATAAAACAACATCATGGCAGTTCTGCTGAAAACAGCGTCAGTTCGGGTTAGTTTCATTCAAATCATGCAAGTTAGAGTCCAGAACAAGGGCAAAAGTTTTTGGAAAAGTAGATACGTTGGAGACGTATCAACTCCCCCAAGCTTAAACCTTTGCTTGTCCTCAAGCAATTCAGTTGATAAACTGAAAGTGATAAAGAAAAACTTTTACAAACTCTGTTTGCTCTTGTTGTTGTAACATGAAAAGCCAGCATTCAAGTTTCAGCAAATATTATGAACTAACCATACTAACAATAACGCCTCGGTCTCACAATTACTCATATCAATTACATAATCACACTACAAAAAAATACACTTCCGTGATGATACGTGTTTGTCACAGTAGGTGGCATTTTTTGTCATGCATGTACATCCATGACAAATTTATGACAGAATCAAGATAGTCATACCTGTGCTGTCGTAGAAGTGTTCCATGACATTACCAAAATTATCATCACGGAAGTGTCCACTTCCATGACGATAAATCGCGCGTCACATAAGTGCTTTGGTCAAGGGTGACCGAGACGTGGCATCCTTTGTAACGGAACGCCGTTAAGCTATCGGGTCGGGTTTTGGATCCGATAACCCGTTAACAACCCCGACCAATGGGGATTTTCCACGTGTAAAATCATCATTGGCTGGAGGAAACACGTGTCGGCTCACCGTTGGGACACATGTCATCCACTCATTGGATAGTAGGCGCCTATGATATGTCGACACGTGGCACGGCCCAACAGAGGCCCATTCCTGTGACCGACACGTGTCAAAAGGTGGCGGGCTGGCCCATGTAAAGCCTGTTAACGGCCTGTTTGCATATAGCCTATTTACAGCCCGCTAACCCAAGGCCCGTTACGCCCTATCCGAATTAGGCCCAGTAGCGTCATCTGGGCCACCCAATATGATTCCAGCCCGTTTTCACTTCTGGCCCATGTATGGCCCATGACGTCTTTCGGCCCATATGAGGCCCTATGTAACTCTTGGCCTATTAATGGCCCGTGGTGAAACTGGCCCGTAATGAACAATGTATTACTTTACACCCATTAACGGCCCGTGGTGAAACTGGCCCGTAATGAACAGTGTATCACTTTATACCCATTAAGGGCCCATTATTCCGTTGGGCCGTTTCCATCCCATGTTATCTTTCGGCCTTCTCAGAGCCCATTTATTCTTGGGCTCATTTCTAGCATTCGTTTACTTACAGCTCATTACTGTCATTTTCTGCTTATGGGCCAAATTCAGCCCGTGGTTACAGTCGGCCCGTTTGTGGTCCGTTAACACATTGGGCCGTTTTCATAGCGTCATGAAATACGGCCTATTAACGAAGCCCGTTATGGTCGGCCCATGAACGGACGATTCCAACTCTAGCCCGTTTACGGCCATAATGCGGCCTGTTATTGGCCCATGTTTGGCCAATCGATCATACTGCCTGTATAAGGCCCATTGATGATATGGCCCGTATAAGGCCCATTGTTTCTACGGCTCATAGAAGGCCCACTTTTTATACGGCCCGTAGAAGGCCCACTGTTTCTACGGCCCATAGGTCCAGTGTCACTACAGTAAATATTAGCCCATGGTTATTGTGGCCTAGTTTTAAAAAATAATTTATTGCAGCCACTAGCAAACCGCAGAAAAAGAACTGCACTGACTACAAGCAAACAAATAAACAAGACAACAAGGAAATAAATAAGCAAGCAACTTACACTAGGCTATCACGGCTATTACACATATTACATCCACTGGGCATCAAAGTTCGCCATCAGTGCAAATATAGGGAACACAGCAGCATATAAACACCGCAGCAAAACAAGTCCAGAACTGAAACCACTTCAGAAGATCTCAAGAAACAATATCCTGGGTACCCATAATGCTGGCAAGATGCTTAGCAAGCTTATTAACTTTCTCTTGTTTGGCGCTTAAGTCCTCCAGCGCTTGCTGTTGCACCAGAAAGTATGCATCTAAATTATGCAGGGACTTCCTCAGTCCTTCGGCTTCCTGTCGCATAACATCTGATCGATGCCTTTCAACTTGAAGTTGAGACTCAAGAAGCCGAACTGATTCAGGCAACGAGTTTGAAGAGCTGGTGCCAGCAGTGGTAGCCAGTAACTCGAACACTACATCAAGACAGGACTTTGGGGTTGTCTCAGTGTCCTCAATATAGTTTTTATCAGCTTTCTTGGAGACCAATAGGGATGTCTCACTATCTTGAACCTTATCTGCATTACTTCCTTTACCATTTCATAACAGGGTACTCTTCTCCAATATTTTATCCGCGTTCTAAAAGAGAAACAAACGAACACATCTCAGGTTTACAATGTAGTATATGAAACTCATTTTGGTAAACCAGTTCAGTAGTAAGGTGGACAAGATAACAGCATGAAACAAACATATATCTATGTAGTATGGTCACTGCATGGTCTATATCATTCTAGTTTATGTTGACAAATCAAGATAGATACAGTTCAAATCATGTCTATTTAAGACAAAGCAGCATAGACAGAATATAAGTGTGGGAAACTACACAGCAATAACAACACTTGTAATGTGCATGGCATGAGAACATAACTGTTTATTCAATTGAAATTGAAATCAACATAGAGCAAGTTACAACAGCAAACAGCCAAACACGTTGAAGAAACAGGTTTAAAACATACCTGTTGCGCCATTGGAGTTTCAATTGCATCCTTCAAATTTGAAATTGGTTGGTATCAGTAAATACAGTGATGCAAGAACAAAGTAGTATGAACCATAGCTACGGAACCTGACCTGAGAACAATTCTTCTTATGCTTTAAGCGTTGACTTCGGGTTCGGAGTGGTGGTCCTCGTGATTTGGGCACTGCAGTTGCCTTACTAACTGCTCGTGTTTGGGTGCTCTGTGGTGGAGATGGTGCTGTGTCAACGGGAACTGGGTGTCTATCTGCTGGGGTTGGGGTTAGAAGGGGTGTAGCTGGTTCTCTGTCCAACTGGGTAGGGGTACAATCTGCATGAGTGTGGGTTATGTGTGGTGGGGCTGATTCTTGGGCAAGTACAACCATGGTTCTATCTGCATCGACAGGTAGCACGATCTTTTCTGAAGACCGTGTTTTTACTCCCACAGATACTGCCATCACTCCCTCCAATTGAAATGGTTGATAAACAAGAAAAGTAATTGAATGTACAGACATTGTAAGATAGACAGGTGCAATAGATAGTAGGGAAGAAAACAGGGCATGAAATAATTCACATTTATGTTGTCTAAGCAAATAGAATAGCAGGACATAATTTCACATATATGATGGCTAATTAAACAGGATAGCATGACACAATTTCACATGTATGATGGCTAACTAAACAGGATAGAATGACATACTTCAAAATATGATGACTATGTAAATAGGATGACATGATATAACTATACGATGTGTCTATTAAAGTGGTTGGCATGCCATAAATCACAAACATGCCGTCGATGGAAACATGATGGCATGATATAATTCACGGATAGAATGACATAATTTAAAATATGATGACTATGTATAATTTAAAATATGATGACTATGTAAATAGGATGTGATGATATAACTATATTATGTCTTTAGAAAATGGGTTGGCATGCCATAATTCAGATACATGCTGTCTATGTAAACATCATGGCATGACATAGTTCAAATATATGATTTATATACTAAGGAAGTGAGCAGAGGGCAATTGCATATATGATGTGTCAACTAAGGAGATGGCATTCCATATTGTATATATGATGTAAAAACTAAGCATTGCAATACAACATATGCATTATATGAGTAATATAACCCTGCCAAGTTTGTGCATACACCTCAGGTGGATAATAGGACTGGTTGTCTGCCTCTGAATCCTCCTCTGAAGAGCTATCTGTAACCAGCAAGATATCTGCTTCAGCAGGTAGCATTGTCTGCTCGGAAGACCTTGTTTTCACTCCAGATTTCTCCATCACCAATTCAAATGGCTGATGCACAGGAAGAGCAGTTGAATATACAAACATTGTCGACAAAAGCAATGAGAAATACAAAAAAAGGACGGCATGATATAATTCACATATATGACGCTTGCCTAAACAACATGGCATTGCATAATTCACATACATAATGCCTTGCAACAAGATAACATTGCATAATTCACATATATAATGTCTTGCAACAAGATGGCATTGCATATTTCACATATATGGTAATGAGACACTAAACAGGTGGCATTCACACAAAGCATGTCTAAACTAAGCAAATGACATAGCAATGCAAGATACCATACGCACGATATGAGTAACATAACCCTGCCAAGTTAGGGCATGCACCTCAGGGGGGAAATATGACTGGTCATCTGTCTCTGAATCCTCCTCTGAGGAGCTATCGGTAACCAGCAAGACATGCGCATCGTCAAATAGCATTGTCTGCTCTGAAGACATTGTTTCCACTCCAGATTTTTCCATGACCGTGCCGAATGGCTGATGGACAGGAAGAGTAATTGAATGTACTAAAATTGTTGACAAATTAAACACATAATAAAAAATGATGGCATAATATAATTCACATATAAGATGACTAGCTAACCAGGGTGGCATTGCAAAATTCACATATATGATGCCTGGCTAGACAAGATGGCATTGCATGATTCACATATACGATAAAGAAACTAAATAGATGGCATTGACACAAAGCATGTCTAAACTAAGCAGATGACATCTTTAATGTATATAGTAGGCAATGCAAGGCACCATATGCATGATATTACCAACATCAGCATGCCAAGTTAGAGCGAAGACCTGATGGGGTAAATAGGAGTGGTCTTCTCCTTCTGAATCCCCCTTAGAACGGTTATCTTCCTCTTGTTTACGATCCGAAATGGGTGGAGGGGGGCTGCCTTTGCACCCACCATGGAACGACGTCTGCATGAAATTTTATTGCCACGCAAGGCTCGTCTCTTTTGCTCTACATGATCAGTTCCATTGTGTACAATAACTGGCATGCATAGGAATAAAACATAGTGAGATTATGTAAGGAGTGCATGCACAAATCCAGAGTGATGGTAGCAAACTGTGGATGGATCCAAAACCAATGATAGCAGGCAGATAATAGCTTTAGTTAAAAAATACAAATAATGGCTCCTTTAATGTTTGTTTGCACCCAACATGAAAATCATAGTAGACACCGGAGATTAACCAGATAGTAGACAGATAGTACTGATTGTCGCCCCAATATGTACCCCACAACCATTTAAAAACTCAAGTTTCAGCATTAGTTTGGACCTGACTCAGAGTCTAATAGGTGATCACAATGATAATGTAGCATGTCATCATATTAAGCAACGCATAACGTAAGCAGACACGGAAGAGTGCGACCTCTCTTGCGGACCCGTGTAGTCCTCAAGGTCATCTGCTTAGTTGATGATGGTAATGCAGTTGTCGTGGCTACCGGCGGTGGGGAAGAAGATCTGAGGCCGCGAAAGACAGTATGGAGAGCGGATCCTTGCTGTGGTGAACCCTTCCGTCGTTGGAGCAGCTGAGCTGGGGTGGAACACAGCGCCGCAGGAGCAGGACAAACCACACAAGGTTTTCTTTAACACATATCTGTAACAGAAGTAATTGAGTAAGGGCTTGTTTGAATTTGAGGATTCTAACAATGCAGGGATAGGAAATAGACAGGAATTGGATAGGAATGCACGTGCAAAACAGAATTAAAAGCACAGGATTTCTGCCAATCTCGGTGTTTGATTCACAACAATTGGAAGATCACAAGATGCAAAAAAGCATGGTGAGATTAAGTCAAACCACAAGAAAATTTACGGTTATAATGCTATTATGCTACCATCTCTTATTCTTGTGCTTGATGAATAGGAATATGAAAAGGAGGAGAAGTGGAAATTAGAATTTCTACGGTTTTTCTTTCAAGGAGACACTAAAGGAACAAATCCTACAGTTTTCCTTTGCTCCATTCCTTTGCACCAAATTCATGAAAAGTAGTACCATAGGAAACTTTCCAATTCCTATGTTTTTCATTCACTTGTCCTTTCAAGCACTGGCGATTCTAGTAGGCAGGCTTGAGCAAGGAAAATCCTACACTAAAGAAATGTTTTTATGCTACTTCTATTACTTTGGACCCAGGCCACTGCCATACTAGCTAGACTCCCAGGCCCATCGACAAATGCACAGCTCAAACGCGCAGAGATAAATAATGATGGCGTTCAAGAGAGTCCATCACGGATAGCTAAGTTGCCTGGTACCTCACTAGTAGGATAAAATAATCGTATTTCCCGTTACTACGAGTGCTCAGTGGACAATATATATAACATGTAGAGTAAAAAAGAGATGCAACAAGTGTACAACCTCTTTGGCGAAGCCATGTTGATCTCGGCGTGATTGTGTTGGCCGGTGAGGATGCTCCGGCTGACTTTGCTGTCGGAGGAGGGGAAGAAGATCTTAGGCGTCTCGAGATGGAGCCCGAGGTACTACTCCGCTGTGATGGAGGGTTTCGTTGTTGGAGCAGCTCCGGTGAGTTGTACGACACCGAGGCTGAAGCAAGACAAGAGAGACAATGAACAACGTTAACCTGAGTGGAATTCTAATAGCATCTCCAATACATGACGTAAAATACATAACCACAAAGTGCTAGATGTAAAATACATCAGCCGCTCATCTCTGAACTTAACTGTCGAAACTGAACTTAACTGTCGAAACTAAACTTAACTGTCGAAACTGAACCTAACTGTCGAAACTAAATTTTGCTGTCGAAACTGAATTTTGCTATCCAAACTGAACGCACTAGCAAGGTGAGGCTACACGTCGGTCGACTGACTTTTTCATCTCTGGTCAGTCAATTTTGCAGCCATTGGATACGAAATCAAGGGCCTACAGTTCATCTTCAACCTCCACCCCCTTGAGCCTCCAGCCACCACCGGCCAAACAGCAGCCCCCCGCCGCCGGTGGCCGGCGGTGCGCCGCCCCGCCCGCCCCGAAAACACTCCCCACCGCTGGTCTGCCGCCGCCTCGGCCATCCCTCTAGGCCCCCCCGTGCCGACCTTTTTCTCCGGCGATCCCCACGCCACCACCCCGCCAATGCCCCGCCAACGCCGGCGACCACCGCCCCCATCCTGAACCCTAAGATAGATAGTGGGTACCTCTCCGGCGAGCCCCCCTCCCCGCTGCGGCTGGTTCTTCCTTCACCCCGGCGATCCCACCCCTTGAAAATCGACTGACCCAGAAGTCAATTCAGTCGACTGAAATGTAGCCAAATCGGAGCAGCATCGCAAGCAAGAGTGAAAGGATCGATATGGTTGACTAGAGGGGGGTGAATAGGCAACTAACAATTTTTAAGCTTTTCTTTACCAAATTAAACTTTGCAACAAAATAGGTTGTCTAGATGTGCAACTAAATGAGCAACCTATATGATGCAATAACAACTAGGACACAAGCAAGCAAAGGATGTAAAATAAGTAGGCTTGCAAAAGTAAAGGCACGAAATAACCAAGAGTGGAGCCGGTGGAGACGAGGATGTGTTACCGGAGTTCCTTCCTTTTAAGGGGAAGTACGTCTCTGTTAGAGCGGTGTGGAGGCACAATGCTCCCCAAGAAGCCACTAGGGCCACTGTATTCTCCTCACGCCCTCACACAATGCGAGATGCCGTGATTCACTATTGGTGCCCTTGAAGGCGGCGACCGAACCTTTACAAGCAAGGTTGGGGCAATCTCCACAACAATCGGAGGCTCCCAACAACAACAACAACAACAACACGAAGCTTCACCAGAATGGAATATGGCTTCGAGGTGACCTCAACCGTCTAGGGTGCTCAACACCCAAGAGTAACAAGATCCGCAAGGGATAAGTGGGGGGAATCAAATTTCTCTTGGTGGAAGTGTAGATCTGGGCCTTCTCAACCAACCCCGAGCAAATCAACAAGTTTGATTGGCTAGGGAGAGAGATCGGGCGAAAATGGAGCTTTGAGCAACAATGGAGCTTTGGGGGAAAGAGGTGAGTCAACTTGGAGGAAGAAGACACATTTATATAGTGGGGGAACACATCCAACCGTTACCCCGCTGAGCAGCCCCGCACAGGGTGGTACTACCGCTAGGGCAGGGCGGTACTACCGCTCCCTACCTAGCGGTACTACCGTGCTGAAGAGGAAGTCGGGCCACTAGCCCCAGAGCGGTACTACCGCGGGAGTAGGAGCGGTACTACCGCTCGAACCGGTACTACCGCTTCTACTACCGCTTCTAGTGCCGCAAAACCCGACACGAGAAAACACAGTCTCGAATCGAGGCAGCAGTAGGTGCGGTACTACGGCCGAAGCCCGCGAGAGGTACTACCGCTCGGCGGAGCGGTACTACCGCTGAGAGCAGTACTACCGCTTCGTGGAGCGGTACTACCGCTGCAGGGCTTTGGCGGTACTACCGCTGTAGACCGCGGTACTACCGCTGGCACAGGGCGAAGCAGGTATGGAAGAGAAGTGCAGCTCCAGAGATGCAAAAGGAAGACGACGGGTGTGATTGGGATGTGTACGTGTTGATTCCACCCAAGTCTTACCAAAGCGGATCCCCTCTTAATAGTATGGTGACTCCTACGAAACTAGTCCACCACCAACGAAATGAAGGAGCTACACCGTCTTGAATAAAACACCGAGGGGAGGAAATCGTCTCGTGCCAATGAATGATTCTATGAAAGAACTTAATGCACACGATTAGTCCGCAAAAGCATTGTCATCAATCACCAAAACCACTAGGGGATAAATATGCCCTTACAATCTCCCCCTTTTTGGTGGATTGATGACAATACGGGATTTGCATAAACAAGATATAGAGTAAGCATACAAACCCCACGGTCCTAACATGTAGATGGGCTCCCCCTAGATGTGTGCTATCTAGATAAGTGCTTTGAACTGCACAGCACACATACTAGGATCAATGCTCCCCCTACATTTTAGAGACCAACAATCTAAGCAAGGTATATGAGAGTAGCATAGATGATATAACAAGAAAAGCGCAAGCAACTCATAAGCTAGATAGTGACATAGATAATGATACTGAAAGATAAGGTAGCATATGTCTCACACCATATGACACGAACT
Source organism: Triticum aestivum (assembly GCF_018294505.1). Taxonomy (NCBI): domain Eukaryota; kingdom Viridiplantae; phylum Streptophyta; class Magnoliopsida; order Poales; family Poaceae; genus Triticum; species Triticum aestivum. Next base: position 168,789,147 of record NC_057807.1, on the reverse strand, counting down.
AAGGTCTCACTCGAACTTAGATCTCACAGACAAACCAACCAAAGCAAATGCGAGGAAAACACGAACAAGAGACGAAAGACACAACTCGCAAATCCCTAAACTCTCTCCCCCTTTGGCATCGAGACACCAAAAAGGAGAGGGAGTGTTGCTACGGCTCCAGGTGAGAGCAAATGAGGGACACACGCATCAGAGCCCAGCGGAATCATCGGCACCACCGTCATTAGTCTGGAAGTGCTCGGCATCAGAATCGGTCCACGGGCAGTGCTGCTGAATCCACTCCTCCTCCTCAGTAAGCTGGTCCTCAGATCCACTCTTGACTATAGCACCCAACTGACGCATGAGCTCCTTGTGACGACCTCGAGCCTTCTTCTCAGCCACATGAGCCATGTACTGACCGTGAGCCTCCATGCAGAACAGGTTCTTCATCTTAGACTTGAGCTTCTTAGCCCAAGAGGGCTCTGCCTCAGAAGGCATGTAGTCATCATCCTCATCATCATTAGCTGCAGGCTCCTCCTCTGTCTCCATGGCAGCAGCAGACGAAGGGACTCCAGTCCTAGGGGCCTGAGTGCCCCAGTTATCCTTCTTCCTCAGACGCTTGACATCGTGAGAGATCAACTCTCCAGACTCCAGTGGCACCTTAGGATATACATGATCCCAGGCCTTCTCAATGAGCAGCATGATGAACGGACCATAGATCGGGTACTTGCGCTCGGAGATAGCAGACAGCAGCTCAGACCACATAACATGAGAGATATCCAAAGACTCTCCGGTGGGTTGTTCCTTCTCACGCTGGCAGAAAAGAAGCATGTCCACGAGATAAGAGTGAACCTGGTCCAGATTCCCAATGCGAGGGAAAAGAGTCTCTCTGAAGATGCGGTGAAGGATATCCAGATAGGCAGGCAGCTCATAGGTTTCCTTCTTTGTTTCAGGGTTGATCCTCAGAGTGCAGTAGGGCCAGAGAGCTTGCTTGTGAGTGCAATTGGGGCGGCCGTGAGGGCGAAAGCCAACAGGAGACTCAAGACCTAAATCTTGCACCCCAATCAACTGCATGAACGCTCTCCACTTGACTGAAAGCAACTTGCCATTGGTCATCCAGGTGAGTGTCATGTCCTCATCAGTCCCAAGGTGGACTGTGGCATAGAATTGGGCCACCATGTCAGCATCAAAGTCCTTGTTGAATTTCATAATCTCAAGAATATTCAGTTGAGTGCACATCTGAAGAGCTTCACCAAAGTAGTCAGGGTCTTGCTCCATATGGTCGGTGTCGATGGAGTGCACATTGACATAGAAGTTCTTCTTGGCTTTGAGAACATCGAAAAAGATGGCAAACTGGAACCTGTTCCAGAACGGACGGTTGACCAAAGTGGGATCTTGGTCAGCTTCATACGGGTTGCGGCGGCGCCTTGCCCAGAACTCCTTTGGTGGCATTTCAGGCACTGTTTTGCCGGGCTTTGGCTTGACACCAGACTTCTTCTGGAGTTGAGGTGGAGGTGGAGGTGGAGGAGCACTTGAAGATCCTCCGGCAGGCTCGATGGTGCGGTAGCGCTTGGACGTGGCACGTCCGGGATTGACACGACGAGCCTAATGCTCAGGGACCTCATCACCTGGAACCACACACAAGAACACGCAAACAACCAGAAAGCACGAGCATAAGCCACAAAACACGAGCAAAAAGATCACTGAAAGGTAGAAGTAGAGTGGAAGTTGGTAGAGAGCGGTAGTACCGTGACCAGCTAGCGGTAGTACCGCCACGAGCGGTAGTACCGCTCCACAGGGAGCGGTAGTACCGCTCCAAGCGGTAGTACCACCCTGGAGAGGGCGGTAGTACTGCTCGGGACGGGGAAACAGCAGTTTCCTACTACCATGGTCAGATCCGACACTACCGTCCTACCAAATTCAAAAATACTCCAACCAAACATCAATCCAAACTGCCTAGAAGCATTCTCCATCCTACTCAAGCCTAGATTTGGCCAAAAATCTAAAGATGCAACTGCTACTGCCCCTAAGATGCTAGATTGGAAATCTAGACAAAAAGAACAAGAGAACGGGGGCAATACCGGCATCCATGGCAAGAGGACAAGGTGGGGGTCGTCTCCACCGAAGGGAATGGAGAGGGACGGCCCAGAGAGGAAGATCCGCTGGAGCCCTCCCGCGGCGCCGGTTGCTGGAGAGAGAGAGGAACAGGCGAGGGGGCGTGCGAATGGGTATGGGGGAGAAGAAACTCCCCCTACCCCCGATATAACCCCCGCCCGCGCCTCTCAGCGGTAGTACTGCGCTGGAGGGCGGTAGTACCGCTTGGAGCGGTAGTACCGCTCGCCAGCGGTGGTAGTACCGCCAGCAACCAAAAAATGCTTCTAGACTAAAAACTCAAACACACGGAGAGGAACGGGAAGGCAAAGACAAGAAAAAGGACCAACAAGACAACACACACACACGAACAACGAACCAGAACCCACTCCTTCAAAGCAACCAACCAAAAGAAGAGCGAGCTCTGGCCTCTCTCAAGAGAGGGTGGTGGCCGGAGCCACCTATGTTTGAGTCAATTGGTATGGCACTGCGAAGAATTATCCTTGGGCCCATGACCAAAACTCATCTTTGAAGCACAAGTACCATCAAAAATGGCTAATGTGAAAGAGTTGATCGTTTTATGCATAATGGGGGGAGGGAGAGTTCATTGAGAGAACAACACTCCCCCTATGTCCATGCCTACACCTAAACTAGACAACAAGTTGAGTGTGGTGGGGGGTGCACGGGTTCAAGTCACATTGCTCAAATCAATGATATTTAGCTCATGCCTTAACTCGCGAAATCTTGCTTCATCCAAGGGCTTCGTGAAAATATCTGCAAGGTTATCATGAGTGTTGACATACTTGAGCTCGATCTCCCCTCGCCTAATGTGATCCCGGATGAAGTGATACCGAATCTCTATGTGCTTCGTCTTGAAGTGTGGCACCGGGTTGAGAGAAATCTTGATGGCACTTTCATTATCACACCAAAGAGGCACTTTGTCACAAATGACACTGTACTCCTTTAAAGTTTGCCTCATCCATAGGAGTTGAGCACAACAACTACCGGCCGCCACATACTTCGCTTCGGTGGACGAGAGAGACACACAACTTTGCTTCTTGGAAGACCAACTTACCAAAGAGCAACCAAGAAATTGGCACCCTCCGGAAGTGGACTTCCTATCCACTTTGTCTCCCGCCCAATCGGAATCCGTGAAACCTTCAAGCTTGAAGTTTGCTCCTCTTGGGTACCATAAGCCAAAGTTTGGGGTATGAGCCAAATATCGAAAGATTCGCTTGACCGCCACAAAGTGACTTTCCTTTGGTGCGGCTTGAAAACGTGCACACATCCCCACACTCAACATGATATCCGGTCTAGATGCACAAAGGTAAAGCAAGGAGCCAATCATGGAGCGATATACCTTTTGATCCACCGCTTTACCATTGGGATCGATGTCAAGTTGGCACTTGGTAGGCATTGGAGTAGAAGCCGGCTTGACATCACTTAGCTTGAATCTTTTAAGCATGTCTTGAGTGTATTTGGCTTGGTTGATGAAGGTTCCTTCTCTTCTTTGTTTGATGTCAAAACCAAGGAGGAACTTCAACTCTCCCATCGAAGACATCTTAAACTTGGAGGTCATGAGAGCGGAAAATTCCTCATTGAAAGCTTTGTTAGGAGAACCAAAGATAATATCATCAACATATAGTTGGCATACAAACAACTCCCCGTTGACCTTCTTAGTAAAAAGAGTGGGATCGATTTGTCCTACTTCAAATCCACGATCTTGTAGCAACTCGGTAAGGTGGTCATACCACGCACGTGGGGCTTGTTTAAGGCCATAGAGTGCCTTATCGAGTTGATACACATGATCTGGGAAGTAGGGGTCCTCGAACCCGGGGAGTTGCTTGACAAAAACCAACTCATTAATAGGACCATTAAGAAAAGCACTTTTCACATCCATTTGTTGCAACTTAAAGTTGTGATGAGAAGCATAGGCAATCAACAAACGTATGGATTCAAGACGAGCAACGGGAGCAAAGGTTTCACCGTAGTCGATGCCCTCGACTTGGGAGTAGCCTTGTGTTACCAATTTTGCCTTGTTGCGAACGATGTTCCCATGAGCATCTTGCTTGTTCTTGAAGATCCACTTGGTTCCAATGACATTGTGGTTCCCCAATAGCCTTGGCACCAATCTCCATACTTTGTTGTACTCGAAGTTGTTGAGTTCTTCATGCATGGCATTGAGCCAATCCGAGTCTTCGAGCGCCTCATAGACCTTTTGGGGTTCAACACAAGAGACAAACGCGTGATGTTCACAATAGTTTGCTAATTGTCTACGAGTGCTTACCCCCTTTCTTAGGCTTCCAACCACATTTTCCATGAGATGGCCTTGGGTGGTGAGCTTGGAAGCAATCTTCGCAGCACGACGCTCTAATTCCTCCTCGAATGTTGAGGGAGGAGGGTTGACTTGATCATCTTGAGCGCCGTCTTGAGCTTGTTCTTGAGCTTGAGCTTGCTCTTGATCTTGAGCTTTCTCTTGATCTTGAACTTGCTCGAGGGGGAGAACTTGACCTTCAGCATCATTTAGAGGTTCACCACCATCTTGAGGTTGATCTTGCCCTTGGTCTTGTTCACAAGGTTGAGGGCCTTCACTTTGTTCTTCGGAAGCGTGTGGGTCTTGATGAGGTGATGGCTCTACTTGAGTAGAGCATTGTCCTTCTCCTTCGGCCACAAGGGGTTCCTCAATGGGTAGAATTTGACCAATACCCATTCTTCTTATGGCTTGGGGAGGAATTTCATCACCTACATCACAAGTACCACTTTGCTCCACTTGGGAGCCATTATTTTCGTCAAACTCTACGTTACACGTCTCCTCAATGAGTCCGGTGGACTTGTTGAGGACACGGTAAGCATGAGAGTTTGTAGCATAACCAACAAATATGCCCTCATGAGCTCTAGCCTCAAATTTAGACAAACGAACACCTTTCTTGAGAATGAAACACTTACAACCGAACACCCGGAAGTTCCTGAGGTTGGGCTTCTTGCCGGTGAGTATCTCATAAGGAGTCTTGTTCAAGCCTTTGCGAAGATAGATCCGATTGGATGCATGACATGTGGTGTTGATGGCTTCGGCCCAAAAGTTGTACGGAGACTTGAACTCCGCCATCATGGTCCTTGCCGCATCCATCAACGTCCAGTTCTTCCTCTCCGCAACACCATTTTGTTGAGGGGTATATGGTGCAGAATATTGATGCTTGATCCCCTCATCACTAAGAAACTCATCCAAGGTGTAGTTCTTGAACTCGGTGCCGTTGTCACTTCTTATTGTCAAGATCTTTGCATCATGTTGACGTTGAGCTTCATTTGCAAAGTCGATGACGGTTTGTTGAGTCTCACTCTTCCTCTTGAAGAAGTATACCCAAGTGTATCTTGAATAATCATCCACAATCACCAAGCAATACTTTCTCCCTCCAAGACTATCAAAAGATGGAGGCCCGAAGAGATCAATGTGAAGGAGCTCCAAGGGTCTCTTCGAGTAGATGATGGTTGAAGGAGGGTGAGCCTTTTCATGAAGCTTTCTTTCGATACAAGCACTGCAAGCACGATCTTTGGCAAAACTAACATTTGGTAGTCCACGAACATGGTCCCCCTTGAGAAGACTTTGCAAAGATCTCATATTGACGTGGGCTAAACGGCGATGCCAAAGCCATCCCACGTCAACTTTAGCCATTAGGCATGTCGCGGTCTTAGTGGGTCACTCCGAAAAGTTAATCACATAGAGACAGTTCTCGACATGCCCAACAAAGGCTACTTTAAGAGTCTTGCTCCACAAGAGGGCCATGGTATCAATATCGAAGAATGTAGCAAAGCCCATGAGTGCAAGTTGACGAACAGAAAGTAAATTGAATGCAAGGGACTCAACAAGCATGACTTTCTCGATCGTTAGATCATGAGAAATGACAACCTTGCCGAGACCCAATACCTTAGAATGTGATGCATCACCCCACTCGACATTGGTGGGCATAGATGGAATCTCTTGCACGTCCACCACCAAGTCCTTGCTCCCGGTCATATGATTTGTTGCTCCACTATCGAGCAACCATGATCCCCCACCGGAAGCAAACACCTACACGAGATCAATGCTTGGTTTTAGGTACCCATTTAGTAATGGGTCCTTTGATGTTAGTAACAAGGGTCTTGGGAACCCAAATAGACCATTCAATGTACTCATAAGAAGAACCAACAAATTTAGCATAAACATGTCCATCACTAGCACGGCACAACACATATGACGGGTTAAAGTCGCCGGCTTTGTTTGAGGAAATGCTTTTTCCCTTTTGGACATCAACTCCCTTCACTTTCTCCTTCTTCTTCTTAGGAGCACCCTCTCCCTCTTTCACAAACATTTGTTTGAGAGGAGGAGGACGATTGGTCTTGTCGTTCTTCTTCTTCTTGCTCTTGGACTTGGGTGCAAACCCAATTCCTTCTTTGGCCACAACTTCCTTTTGATTGCTCAAAAGGTCGTTGAGGTTTTTCTCACCTTGAATGCAAGACACAAGCCCTTTCTCAAGTTGATCCTTCAACTTGGCATTCTCCTCCACAAGATGCACATGCTCACAACATGGGTTAGTAGCACATGCATTATCAATTAATACCATATGAGGAAAGGTGGCCTTTTCCTTGATTAGCTTAACTTGGAGTTGAGCATGAGACTCCTTGAGGTTAGCATAAGTACCCTTCAAGACCTTGTGGGCCTTGTCAAGTTTCTCAAACTCCTCTTTGAGTCTAGCATGATCAACCCCAAGTTTAGCCTTCTCGGAAGTTAGCACACGAGACATGACAAGAGCATGATCAAGATCTTTCTTTAACTTAGCATGGTCATCGTTGTATGACTCCTCAAGAGTCAAACGATGCCCACGCTCTTCCTCAAGAGAATTAGAGAGATCCGATATCTCATCGGCATAGTCACGACTATGACCTTCCATCTTAGAGATGGTTTCTTCGCGAGCCTCGATCATGTCATTGGCTTCACCAAGTTGTTCCAGGAGAGCAACAAAGTGCTTCTTGGACTTTTCCTTGAGCTTACTCATGAAAGACTCAAATTCATTCACTTCCTCATTAGACTCAACATGTTCATCAATGCAACTCTCCAAAGAGGGATTAGTAATGATGGTGGTTGTGATGTTGGGGGTTACCTTGTTTGAAGCTTTAGCCATGAGGCATCTGGCGGTGATGTTTTCTTTGGGTGATTCGAAGAGAGACACCCGGGGAGTAGTAGCAATGGCAACGGATGCCATGGCCATTGCTTCTTCATTTTCATCATCATTGTCATCCTCTTGGTATTCTTCTTGAACCACCAACCCATGAGTGTGAGTCTTCTTGGCGAAGTTGTTCTTGTTGGGAAGGACTTGGCTTTGTCTTTTCGGATGAACTTGCCACCGTTGTCTTCCCGCTTCTCGTAAGGACAATCCGCAACGAAATGGCTCACATTGCCACAGTTGAAGCAAGTTCTAACTCGTTGCTTGCCCTTGACGCCACTTGAGTTGTTCTTGTTGAAGTTGGGTCTTGAACTCTTCTTGCTCCAAAATTGTCTTGAAGCAAGGGCCATGTGCTCATGGTAGTCAAACTTGGTGTCTTCGGGGTTGCTTTCCTCATCTTCAACTTCCTCCTCTTCTTCCATAGTAACCTTGGCCTTCAAAGCAAGGTTAGGCTTCTTTGCTCGTTGAGAACGGAGCACCGCATTGTCGGCGGTCTTGTCCAAGATGCTCATTGCAACGAACTCATCCAACACTTCACTTGAGGTCATGGAGTGGAAGTCCAGTCGTTGACGAATGACGGAGGACATGGCCTTGTTGTAGGGCATCATGGCCTTGAGGAACTTCCGCTTGATCCAATTGTCATCCATGTCCTTGCTTCCATGATCTCGAAGTGCGACCGCGAGTTTGGTCACTCTTCGAAAGAGCTCACGAGGTTCTTCATCTTCTTTCATTGCAAACTCATCGGCTTCATCTTGCACCACTTCATAGTTGGAGCGTTGAATGCTAGCACTTCCACGATAGAGACCCTCGACACATTTCCATGCTTCTTTAGCCATGACATGGGGTCAAAGATGAGGGAGATCTTCGCGAAGGATTGCATCTTGGATGATGAAGAGAGCACTCTCATTGAATTGATTGTTCACGGCTTCTCGAGGGGTGAAGTTGCTTGGGTCATGAGGATAAAAACCATCTTCAATGATTCTCCAAAGGTTAGTGTTCACATGTTTTAAATGACGCTTAAAGCGATAGACCCAAGAATCAAAATCTTCATGTTTCTCATATTTAGGAGGAGGACCGGCATGATTCAAATGAGTGGAGGGGATTGACCCTCCATAAACCGGGGGTTCCACATGGGCAAAGATGTTGGTACCATTTCTACCACTAATAGAAGGACTCTTACCAATGTTAGCTTCCCCCTTGTCAGAGGGAGCATCCGTCACCTTGTTGGTGGGATCACCCACTTTCATCGGCGAGGTAGATTGTTTAAGTCCTTCTAGGAATTCCTTAAACATGTCCTTGACCTCGGTCGTCATGGAGGTTTTCAATGTTTCCAAAGCAACATTGAATTCCTCACGTGAGATCGAGTTACCCCCATCTCCCGTAGATGAGATCGGATTCGCACCGGAGTGCTCTCCCACCTCATCTACGACATCAACCATACTCTTTGGACGGTAAAGTCCTTATAAAGAGACGAGGCTCTGATACCAATTGAAAGGATCGATATGGTTGACTAGAGGGGGGTGAATAGGCAACTAACAATTTTTAAGCTTTTCTTTACCAAATTAAACTTTGCAACAAAATAGGTTGTCTAGATGTGCAACTAAATGAGCAACCTATATGATGCAATAACAACTAGGACACAAGCAAGCAAAGGATGTAAAACAAGTAGGCTTGCAAAAGTAAAGGCACGAAATAACCAAGAGTGGAGCCGGTGGAGACGAGGATGTGTTACCGGAGTTCCTTCCTTTTAAGGGGAAGTACGTCTCCATTAGAGCGGTGTGGAGGCACAATGCTCCCCAAGAAGCCACTAGGGCCACCGTATTCTCCTCACGCCCTCACACAATGCGAGATGCCGTGATTCCACTATTGGTGCCCTTGAAGGCGGCGACCGAACCTTTACAAGCAAGGTTGGGGCAATCTCCACAACAATCGGAGGCTCCCAACAACAACAACAACACCACAAAGCTTCACCAGAATGGAGTATGGCTTTGAGGTGACCTCAACCGTCTAGGGTGCTCAACACCCAAGAGTAACAAGATCCGCAAGGGATAAGTGGGGGGAATCAAATTTCTCTTGGTGGAAGTGTAGATCTGGGCCTTCTCAACCAACCCCGAGCAAATCAACAAGTTTGATTGGCTAGGGAGAGAGATCGGGCGAAAATGGAGCTTTGAGCAACAATGGAGCTTTGGGGGAAAGATGTGAGTCAATTTGGAGGAAGAAGACACCTTTATATAGTGGGGGAACACATCCAAACATTACCCCACTGAGCTGTCCCGCACAGGGCGGTACTACCGCTAGGGCAGGGCGGTACTACCGCTGAGAGTGGTACTACCGCTCCCTACCTAGCGGTACTACCGTGCTGAAGAGGAAGTCAGGCCACTGGCCCCAGAGCGGTACTACCGCGGGAGTAGGAGCGGTACTACCGCTCGGAGCGGTACTGCCGCTTCTACTACCGCTTCTAGTGCCGCAAAACCCGACACGAGAAAACACAGTCTCGAATCGAGGCGGCAGTAGGCGCGGTACAACTGCGGTACTACGGCCGAAGCCCGCGAGCGGTACTACCGCTCTATGGAGCGGTACTACCGCTTCGTGGAGTGGTACTACCGCTTCGTGGAGTGGTACTACCGCTAGAGGGCTTCGGCGGTACTACCGCTGTAGACCGCGGTACTACCGCTGGCACAAGGCGAAGCAGGTACGGAAGAGAAGTGCAGCTCCAGAGATGCAAAAGGAAGACGACGGGTGTGATTGGGATGTGTACGTGTTGATTCCACCCAAGTCTTACCAAAGCGGATCCCCTCTTAATAGTACGGTGACTCCTACGAAACTAGTCCACCAACAATGAAACGAAGGAGCTACACCGTCTTGAATAAAACACCGAGGGGAGGAAACCGTCTCGTGCCAATGAATGATTCTCTGAAAGAACTTAACGCACATGATTAGTCCGCAAAAGCATTGTCATCAATCACCAAAACCACTAGGGGATAAATATGCCCTTAGAAAGAGCAAGAGCGAGAGCAGCAGCGCGAGTAAGAGCAATAGCAAGAGCAGACCAGGCAGGGGATCGAGAGCAAGAGCAGAGCAGCAGCACGAGCTAGAGCTAAAGCAGCAGCAACTCCTACTGATGTGGACGTCGCCGCCGAGGGAGCGACGCTGTGGAGGGAGTGGCCAGCGATGCCGCCGTGGATGGAGTCGCGCCATGTCGGCTCGGGACCGAGCGCCGGCAGCACCGTGAGATCGAATCAAGGAGAAAATGCGGCGATTAGTGTACAACCTCTTTGGTGGCGCCGATTAGGCCACAGCTTCATCCGAGGAAACGGTGATGATGATGCTCTTTCGATGGTGCAGGTGAAGACGGCGGTGTGGGAATGGAGGTGGCGTGAAAGACGAGGGGAACATCGGGGCAGCTCCTTGGAGGTGGAGGACGGGGTGGCTGAACCGGCAGGACGATGAGATCGACGACGGATCCTCATCCGGCACGGTGGATGAGGGACGTCGAGGTGTTGCTGTGGACGATGTCGTCGGGGAAGAGGCTCTGGCTGGGTGGCGGACGGAGCAGGGTGTGGGGTTTCGTCGTGGGTTTTCGCGGCCTCGGTGTACGAATGGGTGGGCGGATGGGATGGCAGTGGGGAACCATGGCTTAGAGACGCGCTTGTCCGAAATGTGGGGTAAGTTACGAAAGTACCCCCCACCGATTTGAGGCGGTTCTTTCGGTTCAGGGGTACCACGTGCATTTTGCGTGTCGGGATTTCACAGGGGTGGGAGTTTTCGCGCGTGTTGTAATGTCGGAATTGCAAGGCGCGGGTTGAGATGGAGGGAGTTGTCGGAGCACAATGAGACAAAGATATATCTTAAATATTTCGGGCTAACAAGGCGTGGGTTGAAGAGGCGGGAGTTTCGCAGCACGATAGACAAAGACGCTAGCTTCAATTTTCGGCATAACAAGGCGCGGCTTGAAATTTTGAAAGAACAAGCTTAATGTGTACCCAAAAAAGACAATTTGCACCTCAACACGCACAACACACACACAAACACCATTTAGACTAGAGTAAGGTACACGTGCATTGCACGCATGAGATTTGGCAACCAAATTACGAATAAATACCACATTATAGCATGCAAGCTTTGAGTCATATATGCATGATGTAGATATTCGTTTAATTCTTATAGTTCATTTCATTCAAAATCATCTAGTTTTTATAAGAAAGCTAATCTATTTTAAGATTCATGGAATTGTGCGTTGTAAGACATAAAGTAAAAACAAATAATGGCAAATCATGTAGAAAAACATTTCGGCAATTCTGATATGGAAGATTCTAGAACAAATAAGAAGTGCTTGTGTTTTGATGTTTGTGCATTATGCTTAAGTTCAACCATGGAGTCTTCTAGATTATACATGTGGCGAAATCTGAAGGAATCTAGATGATATCCAACGGCCAATAATGCTCAAATTTGCCATCTTTGGACCATCGGATTCGCCTCATCCAACGATCATCTTTCAAAGTTAAAGTTACCCGCAGACAATATAAAATATATATATAGGGGTATAGATATAGATATGTGATGCAAAAGCCGCCCATCATCTCCAATTAGAATAGTGTGTCCATGCACGGATGCGACGTGGGCAAATGATGTCTGCCATCGGTATCTCAAATTCAAATCGGCTTGACCTTGTTCAATGTGTATACATTACAACATGCTCGTTTCCAAACCACACCGCGCAGATCTCCGTTATATTCATGCATGCATGGGTTTCAAACATCAGGATCTCTTATTCAAATATTTGAATTCAACTTTACATTGATTATGACCTCACCTATTCTTTTACACCCACACAGTAGTCTTCTCTTTATAATTGTACCACTAACTTTCTCTCGTGCATGCATGCACACACACTACCAGTCGGCATTATCCATCGCACACATGCAATCTTTTTCTTCAGGTCGGTCTCCCATGAAGGCACACACCCACACACATGCCCCTCTCCATCATATCGGGCACTCTTTATCTCTCATGCATGCATGCGCAACGATCGATGTTCCTCTATGTATGTGTGTATATAGCTAGGTCTTTCATAGTTTTCCACACAAACCTATCAATTGATATATCCAGTGAGGTCTCACCCTCTTTCCCATGTCCACATCGATCAATCTATACCTCTCTATATAGGATTAACATATATAGCTAATACAACTACATTAATTATATATCCAACACCCCCCTCTCATCATCCATGCCTTCCGCTTCATCTCTCAAACGTGTGCACAATGACAAAGACAGGGGGAAGTAAGGGCCCTGCCCCCCCTAACATCACTATAAATCGAGGCTAATATGAATGTGATCATTAGACAATTGCTGCTAAAAAGGTTTAATTTCATGAATTAACCCTCCTCGTAAAGGATTAGCAATGCTTGGCCCCCTAGCTCATTTATTTTTCATGGCTCCGCCACTGCGTGCAACAGCGCACGGGTTCGCCCCCTCTCTCTAAATATCGATCTCGCACTTGTGCATTCCTTCATAGTCTCCCTCCACTCGGCCCCTCGCACCATCTTCTAGCCCCCCACCGGATTTTGCTGAAGGAAATATGCCCTAGAGGAAATAATAAAGTTATTATTTATTTCCTCATATCATGATAAATGTTTATTATTCATGCTAGAATTATATTAACCGGAAACATGATACATGTGTGAATACATAGACAAACATATAGTCACTAGTATGCCTCTACTTGACTAGCTCATTGATCAAAGATGGTTATGTTTCCTAACCATAGACATGTGTTGTCATTTGATTAATGGGATCACATCATTAGGAGAATGATGTGATTGACATGACCCATTCCGTTAGCCTAGCACTTGATCGTTTAGTATACTGCTATTGCTTTCTTCATGACTTATACATGTTCCTGTAACTATGAGAATTATGCAACTCCCGTTTACCGGAGGAACACTTTGGGTACTACCAAACGTCACAACGTAACTGGGTGATTATAAAGGAGTACTACAGGTGTCTCCGAAGGTACATGTTGAGTTGGCGTATTTCGAGATTAGGTTTTGTCACTTCAATTGTCGGAGAGGTATCTCTGGGCCCTCTCGGTAATGCACATCACTATAAGCCTTGCAAGCAATGTAACCAAAGAGTTGGTTACGGGATGATGCATTACGTAACGAGTAAAGAGACTTGCCGATAACGAGATTGAACTAGGTATTGGATACCGACGATCAAATCTCGGGCAAGTAACCTACCGATGACAAAGGGAACAACGTATATTGTTATGCGGTTTGACCTATAAAGATCTTCGTAGAATATGTAGGAACCAATATGGGCATCCAGGTCCCGCTATTGGTTATTGACCGAGAATAGTTCTAGGTCATGTCTACATAGTTCTCGAACCCGTAGGGTCCGCACGCTTAACGTTACGATGACAGTTTTATTATGAGTTTATAAGTTTTGATGTACCGAAGTTTGTTCGGAGTCCCGGATGTGATCACGGACATGACAAGGAGTCTCCAAATGGTCGAGACATAAAGATCGATATATTGGAAGCCTATATTTGGACATCGGAATCGTTCCGGGTGAAATCGGCATTTTATCGGAGTACCGGGAGGTTACCGGAACCCCCCGGGGGGTTATTGGGCCTACATGGGCCTCGAGGGAGAAGAGGGAAGGAGGCAGGAGGGGGCCGCGCGCCCCTCCCCTTCCTAGTTCGAATAGGACAAGGGAAGGGGGGCGGCGCCCCCCCCCTTTCCTTCCCCTCTTCCTCCTCTTTCCCCCCTTCTCCTACTCCAACTAGGAAAGAAGGGAGTCCTACTCCCGGTGGGAGTAGGACTCCCCCCTTGGCGCGCCCTCCTTGGCCGGCCGCCTCCTCCCCCTGGCTCCTTTATATACGGGGGCGGGGGGGCACCCATGGACACACAAGTTGATCTACGGATCGTTCCTTAGCCGTGTGCGGTGCCCCCCTCCACCATATTCCACCTCGGTCATATCGTCGCGGAGTTTAGGCGAAGCCCTGCGCCGGTAGAACATCATCATTGTCACCACGCCGTCGTGCTGACGGAACTCATCTCCGGAGCTTTGCTGGATCGGAGGCTGGAGATCGTCATCGAGCTGAACGTGTGCTGAACTCGGAGGTGCCGTACATTCGGTACTTGGATCGGTCGGATCGTGAAGACGTACGACTACATCAACCGCGTTGTCATAACGCTTCCGCTTACGGTCTACGAGGGTACATGGACAATACTCTCCCCTCTCGTTGCTATGCCATCACCATGATCTTGCGTGTGCGTAGGAATTTTTTTGAAATTACTACGTTCCCCAACAGTGGCATCCGAGCCTAGGTTTTATGCGTTGATGTTATATGCACGAGTAGAACACAAATGAGTTGTGGGCGATACAAGTCATACTGCTTACCAGCATGTCATACTTTGGTTCGGCAGTATTGTGAGATGAAGCGTCCCGGACCGACATTACGCGTACGCTTACGCGAGACTGGTTTCACCGTTACGAGCACTCGTGCTTAAAGGTGGCTGGCGGGTGTCTGTCTCTCTCACTTTAGCTGAATCGAGTGTGGCTACGCCCGGTCCTTGTGAAGGTTAAAACAGCACCAACTTGACGAACTATCGTTGTGGTTTTGATGCGTAGGTAAGAACGGTTCTTGCTAAGCCCGTAGCAGCCACGTAAAATTTGCAACAACAAAGTAGAGGACGTCTAACTTGTTTTTGCAGGGCATGTTGTGATGTGATATGGTCAAGACGTGATGCTATATTTTATTGTATGAGATGATCATGTTTTGTAACCGAAGTTATCGGCAACTGGTAGGAGCCATATGGTTGTCGCTTTATTGTATGAAATGCAAGCACCCTGTAATTGCTTTACTTTATCACTAAGCGGTAGCGATAGTCGTAGAAGCAATAGATGGCATAACGACAACGATGCTACGATGGAGATCAAGGTATCGTGCCGGTGACGATGGTGATCACGACGGTGCTTCGAAGATGGAGATCACAAGCACAAGATGATGATGACCATATCATATCACTTATATTGATTGCATGTGATGTTTATCCTTTATGCATCTTATCTTGCTTTGATTGACGGTAGCATTTTAAGATGATCTCTCACTAATAATCAAGAAGTGCTCTCCCTGAGTATGCAACGTTGCGAAAGTTCTTCGTGCTGAGACACCGCGTGATGATCGGGTGTGATAGGCTCTACGTTCAAATACAACGGGTGCAAAACAGTTGCACACGCGGAATACTCAAGTCATACTTGACAAGCCTAGCATATACAGATATGGCCTCGGAACACGGAGACCGAAAGGTCGAACGTGAATCATATAGTAGATATGATCAACATAGTGATGTTCACCATTGAAACTACTCCATCTCACGTGATGATCGGACATGGTTTAGTTGATTTGGATCACGTGATCACTTAGATGACTAGAGAGATGTCTGTCTAAGTGGGAGTTCTTAAGTAATATGATTAATTGAACTTAAATTTATCATGAACTTAGTACCTGATAGTATTTTGCTTGTCTATGTTTGTTTGTAGATAGATGGCTCGTGCTGTTGTTCCGTTGAATTTCAATGCGTTCCTTGAGAAAGCAAAGTTGAAAGATGATGGTAGCAATTACACGGACTGGGTCCGTAACCTGAGGATTATCCTCATTGCTGCACAGAAAAGTTACGTCCTGGAAGCACCGCTGGGTGCCAGGCCTGCTGCTGATGCAACTGACGACGTTAAGAATGTCTAGCAGAGCAAAGCTGATGACTACTCGATAGTTCAGTGTGCCATGCTTTACGGCTTAGAACCGGGTCTTCAACGACGTTTTGAACATCATGGAGCATATGAGATGTTCCAGGAGTTGAAGTCAATATTTCAAGCAAATGCCCGGACTGAGAGATATGAAGTCTCCAATAAGTTCTACAGCTGCAAGATGGAGGAGAATAGTTCTGTCAGTGAACATATACTCAAAATGTCTGGGTATAATAATCACTTGGTTCAACTGGGAGTTAATCTTCCTGATGATAGTGTCATTGACAGAATTCTTCAATCACTGCCACCAAGCTACAAGAGCTTCGTGATGAACTATAATATGCAAGGGATGAACAAGACTATTCCCGAGCTCTTCGCAATGCTAAAAGTTGTGGAGGTAGAAATCAAGAAGGAGCATCAAGTGTTGATGGTTAACAAGACCACCAGTTTTAAGAAAAAGGGCAAAGGGAAGAAGAAGGGGAACTTCAAAAAGAACGGCAAACAAGTTGCTGCTCAAGAGAAGAAACCCAAGTCTGGACCTAAGCCTGAAACTGAGTGCTTCTACTGCAAGCAGACTGGACACTGGACACTGGAAGCGGAACTGCCCCAAGTATTTGGCGGATAAGAAGGATGGCAAAGTGAACAAAGGTATATGTGATATACATGTTATTGATGTGTACCTTACTAATGCTCGCAGTAGCACCTGGGTATTTGATACTGGTTCTGTTGCTAATATTTGCAACTTGAAACAGGGACTACGGATTAAGCGAAGATTGGCTAAGGACGAGGTGACGATGCGCGTGGGAAATGGTTCCAAAGTCGATGTGATCGCGGTCGGCACGCTACCTCTACATCTACCATCGGGATTAGTTTTAGACCTAAATAATTGTTATTTGGTGCCAGCATTGAGCATGAACATTATATCTGGATCTTGTTTGATGCGAGACGGTTATTCATTTAAATCAGAGAATAGTGGTTGTTCTATTTATATGAGTAATATCTTTTATGGTCATGCACCCTTGAAGAATGGTCTATTTTTATTGAATCTCGATAGTAGTGATACACATATTCATAGTGTTGAAACCAAAAGATGCAGAGTTGATAACGATAGTGCAACTTATTTGTGGCACTGCCGTTTGGGTCATATCAGTGTAAAGCGCATGAAGAAACTCCATACTGATGGGCTTTTGGAATCACTTGATTATGAATCACTTGGTACTTGCGAACCGTGCCTTATGGGCAAGATGACTAAAACGTCGTTCTCCAGAACTATGGAGCGGGCAACTGATTTATTGGAAATCATACATACTGATGTTTGTGGTCTAATGAATGTTGAGGCTCGCGGCGGATATCGTTATTTTCTCACCTTCACAGATGATTTGAGCAGATATGGGTATATCTACTTAATGAAACACAAGTCTGAAACATTTGAAAAGTTCAAAGAATTTCAGAGTGAAGTGAAAAATCATCGTAACAAGAAAATAAAGTTTCTACGATCTGATCATGGAGGAGAATATTTGAGTTACGAGTTTGGTCTACACTTGAAACAATGCGGAATAGTTTCGCAACTCACGCCACCCGGAACACCACAACGAAATGGTGTGTCCGAACATCGTAATCGTACTTTACTAGATATGGTGCGATCTATGATGTCTCTTACTGATTTACCGCTATCATTTTGGGGTTATGCTTTAGAGACGGCCGCATTCACGTTAAATAGGGCACCATCAAAATCCGTTGAGACGACACCTTATGAACTGTGGTTTGGCAAGAAACCAAAGTTGTCGTTTCTTAAAGTTTGGGGCTGCGATGCTTATGTGAAGAAACTTCAACCAGATAAGCTCGAACCCAAATCGGAGAAATGTGTCTTCATAGGATACCTAAAAGAGACTATTGGGTACACCTTCTATCACAGATCTGAGGGCAAGATTTTCGTTGCTAAAATCGGATCCTTTCTAGAGAAGGAGTTTCTCTCGAAAGAAGTGAGTGGGAGGAAAGTAGAACTTGATGAGATAACTGTATCTGCTCCCTTGTTGGAAAGTAGTTCATCACAAGAACCGGTTCCTGTGACAACTACACCAACTAGTGAGGAAGCTAAAGATATTGATCATGAAACTTCAGATCAAGTTTCTACTGAACCTCGTAGGTCTACCAGAGTAAGATCCGCACCAGAGTGGTATGGTAATCCTATTCTGGAAATCATGTTACTTGACCATGATGAACCTACGAACTATGAGGAAGCGATGATGAGCCCAGATTCCGCAAAATGGCTAGAGGCCATGAAATCTGAGATGGGATCCATGTATGAAAACAAAGTATGGACTTTGGTTGACTTGCCCGATGATCGGCAAGCCATTGAGAATAAATGGATCTTTAAGAAGAAGACTGACGCTGATGGTAATATAACTGTCTATAAAGCTCGACTTGTTGCAAAAGGTTTTCGACAAGTTCAAGGGGTTGACTACGATGAGACTTTCTCACCCGTAGCGATGCTTAAGTCTGTCCGAATCATGTTAGCTATTGCTGCATTTCATGATTATGAAATTTGGCAAATGGATGTCAAAACTGCATTCTTGAATGGATTTCTGGAAGAAGAGTTGTATATGATGCAGCCAGAAGGTTTTGTTGATCCAAAAGGTGCTAACAAAGTATGCAAGCTCCAGCGATCCATTTATGGACTGGTGCAAGCATCTCGGAGTTGGAATAAACGTTTTGATAGTGTGATCAAAGCATATGGTTTTATACAGACTTTTGGAGAAGCCTGTATTTACAAGAAAGTGAGTGGGAGCTCTGTAGCATTTCTAATATTATATGTAGATGACATATTATTAATTGGAAATGATATAGAATTTCTGGATAGCATAAAGGGATACTTGAATAAAAGTTTTTCAATGAAAGACCTCGGTGAAGCTGCTTACATATTGGGCATCAAGATCTATAGAGATAGATCAAGACGCTTAATAGGACTTTCACAAAGTACATACCTTGATAAAATTTTGAAAAAGTTCAAAATGGATCAGGCAAAGAAAGGGTTCTTGCTCGTGCTACAAGGTGTGAAGTTCAGTCAAACTCAATGCCCGACCATAGCAGAAGATAGAGAGAAAATGAAAGAGGCTCTATCATGTATGCAATGCTGTGTACCAGACCTGACGTATGCTTAGCAATAAGTTTGGCAGGAAGGTACCAAAGTAATCCAGGAGTGGATCACTGGACAGCGGTCAAGAACATCCTGAAATACCTGAAAAGGACTAAGGATATGTTTCTCATATATGGAGGTGACAAAGAGCTAGTCATAAATGGTTACGTCGATGCAAGCTTTGACACTGATCCGGACGATTCTAAATCGCAAACCGGATACGTGTTTTTATTAAACGGTGGAGCTGTAAGTTGGTGCAGTTCTAAATAAAGTGTCGTGGCGGGATCTACATGTGAAGCGGAGTACATAGCTGCTTCAGAAGCAGCAAATGAAGGAGTCTGGATGAAGGAGTTCATTTCCGATCTAGGTGTCATACCTAGTGCATCGGGACCAATGAAGATCTTCTGTGACAATACTGGTGCAATTGCCTTGGCAAAGGAATCCAGATTTCACAAGAGGACCAAGCACATCAAGAGACGCTTCAATTCCATTCGGGACCAAGTCCAAGTGGATGACATAGAGATTTGCAAGATACATACGGATCTGAATGTTGCAGACCCGTTGACTAAGCCTCTCTCACGAGCAAAACATGATCAGCACCAAGACTCCATGGGTGTTAGAATCATTACTATGTAATCTAGATTATTGACTCTAGTGTAAGTGGGAGACTGAAGGAAATATGCCCTAGAGGCAATAATAAATTTATTATTTATTTCCTCATATCATGATAAATGTTTATTATTCATGCTAGAATTGTATTAACCGGAAACATGATACATGTGTGAATACATAGACAAACATATAGTCACTAGTATGCCTCTACTTGACTAGCTCATTGATCAAAGATGGTTACGTTTCCTAACCATAGACATGTGTTGTCATTTGATTAATGGGATCACATCATTAGGAGAATGATGTGATTGACATGACCCATTTCGTTAGCCTAGCACTTGATCGTTTAGTATACTGCTATTGCTTTCTTCATGACTTATACATGTTCCTGTAACTATGAGAATTATGCAACTCCCGTTTACCGAAGGAACACTTTGGGTACTACCAAACGTCACAACGTAACTGGGTGATTATAAAGGAGTACTACAGGTGTCTCCGAAGGTACATGTTGAGTTGGCGTATTTCGAGATTAGGTTTTGTCACTTCGATTGTCAGAGAGGTATCTCTGGGCCCTCTCGGTAATGCACATCACTATAAGCCTTGCAAGCAATGTAACCAATGAGTTGGTTACAGGATTACGCATTACGTAACGAGTAAAGAGACTTGCCGGTAATGAGATTGAACTAGGTATTGGATACCGACGATCAAATCTCGGGCAAGTAACCTACCGATGACAAAGGGAACAACGTATATTGTTATGCGGTTTGACCGATAAAGATCTTTGTAAAATATGTAGGAACCAATATGGGCATCCAGGTCCCGCTATTGGTTATTGACCGAGAATAGTTCTAGGTCATGTCTACATAGTTCTCGAACCCGTAGGGTCCGCACGCTTAACGTTACGATGACAGTTTTATTATGAGTTTATAAGTTTTGATGTACCGAAGTTTGTTCGGAGTCCCGGATGTGATCACGGACATGACGAGGAGTCTCGAAATGGTCGAGACATAAAGATCGATATATTGGAAGCCTATATTTGGACATCAAAATCGTTCCGGGTGAAATCGGCATTTTACCGAAGTACCGGGAGGTTACCGGAACCCCCCGGGGGGTTATTGGGCCTACATGGGCCTCGAGGGAGAAGAGGGAAGGAGACAGGAGGGGGCCGCGCGCCCCTCCCCTTCCTAGTCCGAATAGGACAAGGGAAGGGAGGCGGCGCCCCCCCTTTCCTTCCCCTCTTCCTCCTCTTTCCCCCTTTCTCCTACTCCAACTAGGAAAGAAGGGAGTCCTACTACAGGTGGGAGTAGGACTCCCCCCTTGGCGCGCCCTCCTTGGCCGACCGCCTCCTCCCCCCTGGCTCCTTTATATATGGGGGCGGGGGGGCACCCATGGACACACAAGTTGATCTACGGATCGTTCCTTAGCCGTGTGCGGTGCCCCCCTCCACCATATTCCACCTCGGTCATATCGTCGTGGAGTTTAGGCGAAGCCCTGCGCCGGTAGAACATCATCATCGTCACCACACTGTCGTGCTGACGGAACTCATCTCCGGAGCTTTGCTGGATCGGAGGCCGGAGATCGTCATCGAGCTGAACGTGTGCTGAACTCGGAGGTGCCGTACGTTCGGTACTTGGATCGGTCGGATCGTGAAGACGTACGACTACATCAACCGTGTTGTCATAACGCTTCCGCTTACGGTCTACAAGGGTACGTGGACAATACTCTCCCCTCTCGTTGCTATGCCATCACCATGATCTTGCGTGTGCGTAGGAAATTTTTTGAACTTACTACGTTCCCCAACATTTGCCACATGTACAATCCAGCGGACTCCGTGGTTGGACTTAAGCATAATGCACAAATCTCAAAACGACAGTGGTTCTCTTTTGTTCTAGAATCTTCCGTATCATAACTGCCCAAACTTTTTTTCTAGTTGAATTGCCATTATTTGTTTTTACTTTATGCTTCACAACGCACAATTCCATGAATCATAAAATAGATTAAGGGCTTCTTTGATTCAAAGGATTCTCAAAGGAATTTTGGAGGATTCTAATCATTAGGAATTTTTCCTATCTTGGTTGTTTGATTCGTAGGATTGTAAACCATAGGAATTTTTCCATATGATTCATTTGCACTAGATTTCATAGGAAACATCCCATCCACTCAAACCTCTTTGAAAGAATTCTGCGTTTTTTCTATGCACAATCAAACACTCGTATAATCCTATAGGATTCAAGACGACATTCCACTATAATCCCATGTTTTTCCTATTCACGTGTTCTTAGTTTTTTTTATAAAAACTAATTGATTTTGAATGAGATGAACTATAAGAATTAAACGAAGGGCTACATCACGCATATATGACTCAGAGCTTACATGCTATAGTGTGGTATTTATTCATAATTTGGTTGCAAAATCTGATGCGTGCAATGCACGTGTACCTTACTAGTACTTTGAGTATGTACAAAACACGTAAATTAGAATACCAATGGCACGCTACACAGTGTCTCTCTTACAGTTCATGAAGCCACGTGCCACATGTGGAGGCGTTGTCGCGACCTCCTTGCGTGGATTGATCACAGTGATGTGCTGCTGGTTCCAGAAGAATGTACTCGTCCTCCCTGAGCCATACTGGCGGTACATGCACGAAGCGAAGATGTGCACGCACGCCACGCACGCACTCATTCCCTCGCACGCACACACGGGTACATGGGCGGACGCAATTTTGTACCAAGATCCACCCCATGTGATAATTTGACGCGTGTAAAGTCGTTCACTTCATTGATGGTCAATTAATACAGCGCATGCAAATTGAGTGGACGTGAGGGCGGAAGAAAGACATTATTACTCCACTGCGCGCATGCGAGTAGTTAAATCGTGGGTTGCTAGTAGTACTTCCATTGGTCTCCTTCGTATTTTGTGCCAATTTTTGACAGTAACATAATATTTACGCATTTGAGCAGTGTAGTACTTGAAATTTATGTTCCGCTAAACTCATCGGGAGCCGTTTCGGGCCTCGAAACCAAAACCATCAATTAATCTTTACCTTGTTCCCATCACATTCGAAAGCCTGCTCACACCTACTAGTACGTACCAAACCTGAACGTGTTCCCACTATGCAGGTATTAGTACTACTAGTGCTAGTACTTAGGTTATAAAAAGGGGAACTACCTAACCAAAAATTACTCTACCCTTCCTCCTCATAAGTGCTTCTTCTTCGTCCATCATTGCCATGGCTGGTGAGCAGAGCTCTAGGTCGAGAACTACTCGTAACAAGGGAGCGGCAACCAAGGCTGTGGAAAAAAAAAGAGGGCTCGCCGCCACGCAGAGACCTCGAAAGATCTCTCACGGGCAGGCGATGGCTCCCAAGAGCGCCCTAGTCGCGGAGGCGAACATGCCGAGCCGGCGGAGCTGGAGTCGTTATCCCTCGAGGGTATGCCCGATCAGCTCAATAAGCACCTCAATAAGTAGAAGGAGTTCATCCAAGGCTTGACGGAGTTGCTGAAGGAGAGCCTCGACGACATGCCCGCTGAGCTCAATCAGCAGGGGGAGTTGACCGCCAGCTTGGTGATGCTGCTGAAGAAGAGCATTGCCTCGGAGAAGAAGGCGACCGGCGAAATCCTGCGACTTTAGGAGGACAAGGCGAAGCTCTGCCACGAGATCGACCTGCTAAAGGAGAAGAACACCGGCTGGAAGAAGCTGCATGAGAATAGTAGTTCCTCGATGAAGATGCTGCAGGCCCTCATCATGGAACAGAAGGAGGAGTTGGCAAAGCTCCGCATCGAGCACCCGGTTGCTGTCAAGGTACGTAATGCGGCCGTGGAATAGATGATGAAGGCTCGCGTCGAGAAATCCCGCGTCATGGACAGAATGAAGAAGATGGCGGAGGAGACGCGCAAGGAGATGGAGGTCGTGGAGGCGAGGAAGAAGGAGTTATGACTTAGCGGCGAATTAGATCATTTGGGGTGATAATCTTCCTTCTTCTTTTGCTGTTGTGTTTCATCTTTTGCTTCGGGTGTTTCACCGCACATGTCACGTTCTCTGTGAGGCATGAATAGAACAATGGTTTTTGTTTTTTGAGGGAATGAATAGAACAATGCTAACAATGAGATGACTAGCAAATTAGATCATTTTTTATCGCCATATGGCACTGGGTTGCTGTGTTTCGTGCTCCTCCGTCGCAGTACTACTCCAGTGGAAAACTTGAGTATACCGCACGGTTCTTTGCTCCTCCTCGATCAGGTCGTCGGTGCATTTATACGAGCAGCCAAATCACAAGGCCTCGTCTTCCAGCAGTAATGAGCCGTCAAATTACAAAGGCCCTCGCCTCTCGTAAAACCGACCAAGCTAGACTGCCCCGCCCTCTAGCCTTTTAAAAAATGTATACTTTTGTACAGCAGTAGTATCGATGGATTGCGCCATGGTGCAAAACTTGAAATTAAAAAAAAGGTGGTACTACATATAGAGAGCACTCGTCGCCAAATTATGCATATAGTACTATTAAAAAGGCTAGTCAAAATAATGGTGTCCAGCACAACCCACCCCTCAAATAAAACTAAGCACCCTGGAATTCTTTGACAAAACTAAGCACCCTGAAATTCTTTGATAACTAAACTGCTGGCTATATGATGTTGGCCATATATATTGTACGTATATAATGTGAAGAAACGAGTGGTAGTACTATACCAACTAAAAGATGAAATGTAAGAAATACTAGTATGTACGTACTGAAGAGTTAAAGTAACAAGAAAAAACATAACATAGTTCTGCTGGGGGCTCAGCACAACACACCCCTCAAATTAAATTAAGCACACCTGAAATTAAACTTTGCAACTATTCTGGTAGACACTGCATTATAACCACCATGAGCAACGACACTGCCACCTTACTCAGAGTCCTCGTCCACGTCCTCGACTTCGTCCTTGTCCCTCTTCCTCTTGGCCGATACTTCTTTGCTTGAACCGCCAACTTGGGTGTTGCTCTTCATCCAACCCTTGTAGATATAGAAACAAAGGTAGCCATCCATTGCAGCGTACTGGATGTGGTCTATATCTAGTACATTCCGCTGCCATGCATGACGATGAAACGTGTATGGAGGTTTCTCCAATTTATCGTACGAAGGATGAACCATGGCTCCTGCTAGGGTCAGCATTGAAGGCTGACGAGATGACACCAGCTGATTCTTTTGGAGGTCGAAGGTGTTGCCTACAACAAGGCCTATCCGACGCAGGACTTCTTTGTCGTTACCAAAGTCCACAGTAACGAATTTGACTAGGTTGCTCTCGAGGAAGTCCTTAAAATCCTGGCACTCAACGTCGGCATGGCATATGTGGTAGACCAAGCATAAGTCATGCACGCAAACCTGGATCACGGTGGGCTTCTTCCTCTCTTCGTCCTTTAGATCCTTCTCTCGTCCCACAACTGTGGTGTACTCAACATCTAGCCCAGCGACCCACTCATCATCTGAGTCTTCGAACATGCGTCTGAAGCGAGAAAGGCATCCTTTCACCGTCACGGAAGTACGGTGTAAATGATGTCGAACTCATCGTCGGTGATGGTTCTAACCTTGTACTCACCACCGATCAGGGAGATTTGGGATGCCATGGATTTGGGAGGAGGGTTAGGATTAGTGGAACTACCATAATGTGAATGGACGGGACGACTATGAGCGAACCGCCGTAGTATTAAAGGACGTGCGGGGACGAGTAGGAGCGAACTGCCAGCATGCGAACGGCAGGGTAGTGGCTTTCCATTCTCCCATGATACGGGCTTCCGAGAGCCCTTGGATCAAAGATCGAACGGTTGCATGGCGTGATTCTAGACCTATGGGTGAATATCCTATCCTGGAGGGTTATCTGCAAATTTTCAGCAACTTAGCATGCGACCGTTTGATCTCAGATCCAAGGGCTGCCAGCAGCCCGTATCATGGTCGCGCCTACCACGACCGTCGCGTCGCTCGCGTGGTCACGCCCTTGGAGATTTAACATGGTGCGTTAGGCTATCTGATGTTGGCATGTCATACATAGTCATCACTTAGTCACTCATACTACAACAAGGTTGGCTATAAGGTTGGCTATAAGTGTATTTTTTTTACTCCTCTCTATCTCTTTCTTCGTACTCCCTCTGTCCCATAATATAATTGACACTAGTGTAGTGCCAAAAACGTTCTTATATTATGGGACACAGGGAGTACTAGTATTTATTGCATTTGCCAAGGAGTGGCCTCTTCCAATGAAATGGTGTTGCTAAATTTGCTTCATTTAATTAGCTATAGACTCAAAATTGTCTTTTCACCTAGGTACACGCGCTTAGCACCGTTTCTTCCTTGGGTCACCAAACTAGTCTCTCTCTTCTTGATTAACTTGCCACATCAGACTTTATGCCTATGTGGCAAGCTTAAGCACCTGTAGGAGCAAGTAAGGTGCCCGTCCGTTGCACGGAAGAGTGAAATGCATTGACCGGGGTGTTGTTTATTTTGACAAAGGATGTGGGGGTCATCTCATGTGTAACAGGTATCGATAGGTTTCTTCAGATATTATTTCATCTCTAGAGCTCAGAAACATCCGGGTGAAATAGATAAAAAAGTATCTTTTGCAAACAAAATCGTTCAACTGTTCAACCTGCATCCAAAACTTGTGAAGAAATAACTCTTATTGTGCTTTGCAGGAAATGGTTCATCATAAGTCTTTCACCGGTACTGTAGTAAAAATTCATACATGGAAGATTCTAGACTAAACCATAAATGGATACACTTTTATTCATGCGCGATACTCCAATAGAGCAAGATCATGCATGGAAGTCTCCACATGCTTAGATAGTGGATTACATTGAGCGAAGACTAATGATCAACATTTAGCTTAGTAATGCATATGTCCAGGTGAACCTCCTTGGAGTCCCCATGCACATTGTTGGGGGTCAAATAATACCATGCGTCTTCCATGTCCACATCGGCGGGAAGGTCCCAGCTCGGCAGAGTCCAAGTCAGCTTGACGTAGCCAGTGTCGCCGCCCACGGACCTCCGAGGGGTAGTAATAGTGAGCACGCACCCGTACATCGGACTTGTGTCAGTGTCAGCGTTAGCGGCGTCGCCCCTGACGCACACTACAGAGATGTGGCGGCGGCTTGCGCGGGCCTCGTCGGTGGCCACGATCAAGAGGAAGACGCTGCCATCCTCCTCCGAGACTAGCAGGCGGCACTAATCCTCCAGCGACTCCGGCATGGTGAACGGGTAGCACGTCTCATACTTGATGTTCTTCGCCAAGGGCCAGTAGTGATCGCCGCACGCCTGCGTCAGGTGATGCACGATGTCCGCCGGCGAGCCCCAAAACGGCACCGGGCACTCATAGCAGTAGATGAAGGGCTCCTTGGAGGCATCGACCAGGCCGTCCATGAAACGAGAGTGGCTGTAGGGGACGTTACGCCAGTTGAATATATGAGCAAGTTACTATGAGATTTACTACAAAATAAATCATGACGGCTATAACAGAGATTAAACTAATCACGCGGACTAGCACAGTAGATGAACAGATCGAGTCTAGGACACAAACTAGAAACATGAATTCTACCACGATTTTGAACAGGAAGGACAGAAACACATACGGTGCAACGGGAGCAGCACCATTGGTGTTGAGGTTGTCGCCCATGTCGTTGAGGAAGAGGTTGCCGAGGTCGGGGAAGAAGTCATAGTCGGTGAAGTCGTGGCTGCTAGCAGTCGCGAGAGTGCGCTCCCCAAATGTCAACAGCACCCGCCGAATGGAGCACAGGAGGGAGTGGTTGTAGGGGACGTTGCAGCCGCCGAATGGAGCGCAGGAGTAGCCCACGAAGCAGTAGACGGTGCTCCTCCCTAGTCTCTATTCTTATCTCTATCTCTACTACTCTTCTTTGTTTTTTATACTAATATACTAGTTGTAGTTATCAAATCGAATAGTACCGCACCGTCCACTACACGCCCGACTGAACACGCCTCCTCGCCTCCATTAAACCCGCATGCAAACCGAGAAACCTACTCCGGCCCGCGGGAGGAAATTTGCCGGTTGCCGCGGGAGGGTTATTCTGCAAATTTTCAGCAACTTAGCATGCGACTGTTTGATCTCAGATCCAAGGGCTGCTAGCACCCCGTATCATGGTCGCACCTACCACGATCGTCGCGTCGCACGCGCGGTCGCGCCCTTGGAGATTTAACATGGTGCGGTAGGCTATCTAATGTTGGCATGTCATACATAGTCATCACTTAGTCACTCATACTACAAAAAGGTTAGCTATAAGGTTAGTCATCACTTAGGAGAAAATTTTACTACTCCCTCCGTTTACTCCTCGTCCCTACTACGTACGTACTTTGGTTAGTACTCCCTCCATTTACTTATACAAGGCCACTATAAAAAAATACATTTTGCATCTATACAAGGCCACAAATAGTAATCGAGCCTTTCCAGTTTATGGCTCAATTTCAAAATCTCTCCAACCAAGGTAGACGGTGAGTGGTCGAATTAATTTCGTAGTTTGCACAGTACGCTCGTTTTTCTCAAGAAGTTATGTTTACCGAGGCATTAATTAGAACGAATGCATGAATGACCACTAAATTTCCATGAACTTGTACATGCATTGGTTAGTTTCCTCTTGACACTGTTTGCGTCGGGTGATCTAACGCACCTCGAAATCCAACATGTAATGGTACTAGTACTACTAGTATAGTAGAATTGAGACTTATCAAACGGAAAAACGAATGTTTTTTAGATGAGCCCTATAAACCCTAGTGGGTACGTACTCCGTAAAAACAGATTTTTCCAAAACTAAGTCGCTCCCTTTCATGAATTATGTAGTATACTCCTCCGTCGATGCTCCCTTTCATGAATTATGTACTTCCTATCGCTGACATGTGGGACATATAGCAACCGGGTCGACGTGTCAAGCACCAAATAACAGTGCAGAACAACAGGGGGACACACCCCACTCATACCGGCCCAGTAGTAGTAATGAGCAATGAGACGTCAAATCACAATGCCGCACCATCCCAGACAGACGAAGCAACCATTATTTCACACTTTGGTTCGACATCATCTCAAACCACATACTAGTATTGCTTCTGCCTCAAGAGGGACATGCGCATCACCTTGGTACATCATGACACGTGGGACCGCATGACAGGCCATGCTCCCTTGCCGATCGCTCGGTAAAATCACCTCATTTTTACTATACTTCCTCCGGATCGGTTTACTACATGGCATGCACGTCGTTCTAGGTTGAGAATTTACATGGCTCAGCAACTTAGCATGCGACCGTTTGATCTCAGATCCAAGGGCTGCCAGCAGCCCGTATCATGGTCGCGTCTACCACGACCGTCGCGTCGCTCGTGCGGTCGCGCCCTTGGAGATTTAACACGGTGTGTTAGGCTATCTGATGTTGGCATGTCATACATAGTCATCACTTAGTCACTCATACTACAACAAGGTTGGCTGTAAGTGTATTTTTTTACTCCTCTCTATCTCTTTCTTCGTACTCCCTCTGTCCCATAATATAAGAACGTTTTTGACACTAGTGTGGTGCCAAAATTGTTCTTATATTATGGGGCACAGGGAGTACTAGTATTTATTGCATTTGCCAAGGAGTGACCTCTTCCAATGAAATGGTGTTGCTAAGTTTGCTTCATTTAATTAGCTATATACTCAAATTGTCTTTTCACCTAGGTACACGCGCTTAGCACCGTTTCTTCCTTGGGTCACCAAACTAGTCTCTCTCTTCTTAATTAACTTGCCACATCAGACTTTATGCCTATGTGGCAAGCTTAAGCACATGTAGGAGCAAGTAAGTACAATAGTGCGCTTTACATGGCATTTTTGCATATGTGGAGGAAAGAGAGGCAAGGAAAAAGTGGAGAAGTGGGCTCTCATGCCAGAGCTAGCCTCTACTACTACATGGTGGAGCATTGGGAGAGGCACCTGTATGGAGGTGGTCAGGAATCGGGAGACTCACGCCGGTCGTAGCGCCGCAGTTATAATGATAATGGCAAGTCAAATCACGGGGCCCCACCTGTCCAGCAATAACTCGCTGTCAAATCACACAGTCGTATGTTTGCAGCCGCCTACTCCCTCGTCTTCTCGCGTCTCTGTCGAACCGACTACGTGGAACTGCCCCGCCGCCTACCGCGCAGGAAAAGCCCCGCCCTCGACTTTTAAATAGTACTACCTCCGTCCGGGTTTATTGGTCCTCGTTATATTTCGTGCCAAATTTTGACCATAGATTAAACTAACAAAATGTCTACGCATGTCACCAAACATTATATTTTTGAAAACTATGTTCAAGTACGAATCCAATGAGATAATTTTTCTTGACATGCATTAACATTTTGTTAGTTAAATCTTTAGTCAAAATTTGACACAAACTACAAGGGGGGCCTATAAACCAGGACGGAGGTAGTATACAGTATACTAATTTTGTATCCATGGATTGCGCCCGCACCATGGAGCAAAGCGTCTAGAAAACGGCGGTACACATGTACGGAGTATACAGCACGCCCGTCGCGTTCGCGTCGCGCCCCAGACGGTCGGTCGTTCTGGCACGCTGCTCTCCGAATGGAACGCGCGTCATATTGCGTTCGCACACACATGTGGGACGGCAATTGAGAATCGACCATAGGCACACTCCCCAGCCCCGCAAGTCAGGTGACTTAATAGAAGAGGGAGACAAGCGATAGTACTAGAGAAGTGTTGTACTACGTTGGTGCGTGGACGATCCCTGCAAGACACGGAAGATCAGTTCATCCATGCATGTGACCAGACTCCAGCAGACACGCCTGGATTGGCTATCGTCTACATATCGTGCAGGTTGTGTTGTACATGGCTGTAGTTGTGGTGAGAAATCTAAAAAAAGGTTTCTTGTCATCTCGCAAATATAGGTGTCATGTGCTTCGGATCACTGCGAGGGTTAAACAGCAACAACTGAGTTGGGCTAGTCATTGGGGGCACATGCACGAACAGTGACTACTCGGATGCCATCTAGGTCAAGCCGGCTATGTTAATTAGGACATCTATTGACGGACCCCTTTTCTACGAGTTTATCTTTAATTTGAGCTTTGTTCCTCATCTAGTTTGTCCGTCGGGATTCATGTTGTCTCCTTTGGGCAGTGAGGTTATGATTTCTTGTCATGTGGCCTTTTTTCGTGTTATATGTTATAATCCGGCGCTTCAGATCAAAATGACGACAACTGCGCCTCCGGGTCACGTGCATGAAGACTTCTCGACAGTCATTGACGAGGTCAAGCCGACTCCGGTAGACAAACGAAAACTAAGTACTACTCCACTATATAGGCAGGAGCCTCCGCGCTTGCTTGCTAGTGTTGCTCTCTTCACACTGTCTCGGCCTCTCCAGATCTAAACACGATAGTGGTGGCCACACTCTCTCTCTCTCTCTGCTCACCGCTGGTCATAGATCCAGTCAGATCCTCTCCGCCAGGGAAGGTGAGAAGGTGCAACATTCACGCGGTCGTCCTCGGCGACGGCTCTTACCCACTGCTGGGCGCGTCCCGATCAGCCTGCCTTGCCGTTCTCTCCCAAGCACCACTGGCGAGGGAGGGCCTCTGACCCCTTCTTCCTCGTTGTCGTAGTGTGGGCAGATCCGGCCTCTCGCCGCCCACCTAGCGACATCCCGGCAACCATCAGGTATAACTTCCTTCGAAACCGGCCTTGCTCTACTTCCCGAGCTCCTGACGTCGCTGCATTTGTAACTTTTACTATTTCTCAGGCCCCCTCGTAGATAGGATCGATCGGCTATTCGAAAACCACCTAATTTTTTTACGTTTAAGAGGTAAAACTAGTTCATGCACTCGAATCTAGTACTACTTGGTTCAAACAAGGAAGAAAGGGGGTGGGGGTGGGGGAGGATTTGTTACCTGAATCTAGGACTTGGTCGAAAGAGGAAATAATGGGGGCAAAAAGTAGCAGAGACTGGCTATCCAACTGGTCTCTAGGTCTAATAGCGAAATAAAGGGAAACGCAGTACAAACTCAATATAAACCCGATCTATTGGTTGAAAAACGAAACAAAGTGGGGACTGGGGGACAAGTCAACAGAGTAAGTCCAACACTAAATTTGCAAGCCTCACACAGTATAAGGTGGCTATACCGAACAAAAATGGGACCAACCCAGATATCCTGTTCTGATGTTTGTTTCCCCAAGCCACTCTTATGTAATGCCACTGGTAAAATGTAGCAGTCGCACTGTTAAAAGTAAGGACACGTTAAACCAATGTTGTTTTCAATGTAATGCCTCCAGTAATATGAATCAATGGCACTTCTTTACATGTCCTGCTAAAATTTCCCATTAAGATAAGTTGGTTCGTTTCGTTAGAAATGCAACTGTCCTGGTCCGCCTACTCTTCCGTGCCCAAAGTAATGTCGTATTTAACGGTTGTCATAGTTAATCCTAATGCCCACACTAATATCTAGCAATTCCACTGCTTTAGAAATTGCTACTGTCCTTGTAGGATTGCCATTCAGATAAGGAACATGCTTCTTTTCATTTGATGCATGTTTCATCACTTGTTAGTCACCCTCCTTTCCACCTTTTTTGTGCAAACAGAGATATACATTTCACGCTCGATCTTAGTTGAACTGCACAAATGATATCCAAATTATAGTTGAGCATTCCAAGAGCTTCACAACCAACCTTGATGTTTCTCAATTTTATTGCAACTAATGAAGAAGAAGCTCTGTGGGTTTCGTTTTCTGATGGAAATGGAACCGGGGCTGGAGCCCTTTTCTTAAAAAAATTTGAAGAAGCTGCTAGCTCACGGGACATTGCTTCATTTTAGGTGAACTGCACCAAAAGGTCCCATGAATTGAATCATCCATGTTGGTGACTGAAAGAGCCAGCTTCAGCATCCCAGTCTAAGCACCCCCGGCCTCCATCCTTGCGACGCACGGTAGACCTCGTTTGCCACCTGCTCGACCCTAGTGTCACTGATAAAATGAAGTAATGATACAGTTAAAATAGAGCGAGTGTCATCTCTATCATTTCATTTCCAATGTAGATAAAGAAAGTGCTTCTCTTTGTTAAAGTATGTTTCATCAACTAGTCCCATTGTTAGTGTTTAAGCATTTCTGCATACTGTGGTGCTTAATTTTAGTTGATATGTACAAAAATAGAGATTTGAATGTCTCAAGGTGCCTTCTTGTACTACTGTTGTACACTGATGTTCATCACTGGCAGAAGGTGTATCTGGGAGACTTGGGACGATGTCCAGTATGAGGCGTCACAGGGCCCATCTCGCCCTCGTAGCATAGCATACTATGATACTATCGCAATATTTTCTTCTATTTATTTTGTGTGTTTCATCAACTAGTGCCACTATAATGTAATCACGCTTTTTCATTATCTGTGCAAACAGGGTTATTCAGCTGCATTTTGGTGGAAATGCATGAATGTACGTATGGAACCGGCATATATGCAGAGTGCAAGGTGTGCCAATTAAAAATTACCGACACCAACTGAGGGAGTCCTGGACTAGGGGGTGTCCGGACAGCCGGACTATCATCGTCCGCCGGACTCCAAGACTATGAAGATACAAGACCGAAGACTCCGTCCCGTGTCCGGATGGGACTTTCCTTGGCGTGGAAGGCAAGATTGGCAATACGGATATGTAGATCTCCTACCATTGTAACCGACTCTGTGTAACCCTAGCCCTCTTCGGTGTCTATATAAACCGGAGGGCTTTAGTCCGTAGGACACAACCTCCATTACAACAATCATACCATAGGCTAGCTTCTAGGGTTTAGCCTCCTTGATCTCATGGTAGATCCACTCTTGTAATACACATCATCAATATTGATCAAGCAGGACGTAGGGTTTTACCTTGTCTCCTGCTACCATCCGCCTAGATGCACAGTTCGGGACCCCCTACCCGAGATCCGCCGGTTTTGACACCAACATTGGTGCTTTCATTGATCTTCGACGGACTCGAGCCACAGCCGAGCGTGCCGCGCTGTCACGATGGGCATGATTTAGCTCTGCCGCCGGACAGTGCCCTGGTGGCCGCACACGAATCCGCTCTGGCCCTCAGTCCGGAGTCGATCGCCCAGATCGAGGACCGGTGGCTGGACACCGCCTCGGGGGCTGCAACTTCCGCGGCGATGGAGCCGAACACTGACCTTGTCCCCTATAAAGCTCGTAACTCCGAGGTGCCGGACTCCCTGCCGGACTCCGAACCTCCCGCACCCCTGCCAATCGAATCTGATTGGGCGCCGATCATGGAGTTCACCGCCACGGACATCTTCCAACACTCGCCCTTTGGCGACATCCTAAATTCACTAAAACATCTCTTGCTATCCGGAGAGACCTGGCCGGACTATGGCCGGGATGGTTGGGATGCGGACGACGAAGAAATTCAGAGCCCACCCACCACCCACTTTGTATCCACTGTCGACGATCTAACCGACATGCTAGACTATGACTCCGAAGACATCAACGGTATGGACGACGATGCCGGAGACGATCAAGAACCAGCGCCTACAGGGCACTGGAAGACCACCTCGTCATATGACATATACATGGTGGACAACCCAAAAGATGGGGACGGCGAAGAAGCAGCGGAGGCAGATTCCCTAAAGAAACAGCCCAAGCGCCGACGTCAGCGGCGCCGCTCTAAATCCCGCCACAGCAAGAATGGAGATTCCGGCACAGGAGATAACAACACCCCAGAAAGTGCCGAAGACAATCCCCCCCAGCAAGATTCAGCGCAGGAGGATGCAGAAGCAAGCCCTCACGAGAGAGCGGCAGACGAAGAGGTCGAGGATGATAATTACATACCTCCCTCCGGAGACGAGGCAAGCCTCAACGACGACGAATTCATCGTGCCAGAGGATCCCGTCGAACAAGAGTGTTTTAAATGCAGGCTTATCGCCACGACAAATAGCCTAAAGAAAAAGCAGCAGCAGCTTCAAGCTGATCAAGACCTGCTGGCCGACAGATGGAGCGAGGTCCTCGCGGCCGAAGAGTATGAACTCGAACGTCCCTCCAAGAGCTACCCAAAACGCAAGTTGCTCCCC
This sequence comes from Triticum aestivum, assembly GCF_018294505.1. Taxonomy (NCBI): domain Eukaryota; kingdom Viridiplantae; phylum Streptophyta; class Magnoliopsida; order Poales; family Poaceae; genus Triticum; species Triticum aestivum. The sequence goes on along the minus strand of NC_057807.1, from coordinate 168,754,346 downwards.
CGATTAGAGGAGGAAGCATACATACCTTCATCACCAGCGCATAATACGGCCGACCGACCACCCCATGGTCGCGATAGAGAGGCATCCAGGCCCTCCACCAAGACTGTACCCCGGCATCGCTCCAAAAGTACGAAGCCAAGTGGGAATGCGCCGGATTTGCGAGATATATTGGAGGAGAAAGCAAGGCAATCCAGATCCATATACGGATCACGTGGGCGTCCCACGACCCACGATGAATACCGTCGCGCCGGAGACAACAACCCCGGCCAGGCCGAACACAGCAGACAACGCTCACTCGAGCTACGTCGTGATATTGCTCAATATAGAGGCGCCGCACACCCGCTATGCTTCACTGATGAAGTAATGGATCATCAAATCCCTGAAGGGTTTAAATCCGTAAACATTGAATCCTACGATGGCACAACAGACCCCGCGGTTTGGATTGAAGATTATCTCCTTCACATCCATATGGCCCGCGGCGACGATCTCCACGCCATCAAATATCTCCCACTCAAGCTTAAAGGACCAGCTCGGCATTGGCTTAACAGCTTGCCCGCAGAGTCAATTGGGTGTTGGGAAGACCTGGAAGCCGCATTCCTCGACAACTTCCAGGGCACATATGTGCGACCACCAAACGCCGATGACCTAAGCCACATAATTCAGCAGCCAGACGAATCGGTCAGACAGTTCTGGACACGGTTCTTAACAAAGAAAAATCAAATCGTCGATTGTCCGGATGGAGAGGCCCTCGCAGCCTTCAAACATAACATCCGCGATGAGTGGCTAGCCCGGCACCTAGGACAGGAAAAGCCGAAATCCGTGGCAGCCCTCACATCATTAATGACCCGCTTCTATGCGGGAGATGATAGCTGGCTAGCTCGCAGCAACAACCTCAGTAAAAATTCTGGCAGTCCGGATACTAAGGACCACAATGGCAGGTCGCGTCGAAGCAAAAATAAACGCCACATTAATGGCGACGACAAGGAGGATACGGCAGTCAACGCCGGATTCCGAGGCTCTAAACCCGGTCAGCGGAAGAATCCATTCAAAAGAACCACTCCGGGTCCGTCCAATTTGGACCGAATACTCGACCGCTTATGCCAGATACATGGCACCCCCGAAAAGCCAGCTAATCACACCAACAGAGACTGTTGGGTATTCAAGCAGGCAGGCAAGTTAATTGCAGAAAACAATGACAAGGGGTTGCATAGCGATGACGAGGAAGAGACCCGGCCGTCGAACAGTAGAGGACAGAAGGGTTTCCCCCCACAAGTGCGGACGGTAAACGTGATATACGCAACCCATATACCCAAGAGGGAGCGGAAGCGTGCACTAAGGGGCGTATATGCGATGGAGCCGGTTGCCCCTAAGTTCAATCCATGGTCCTCTTGCCCGATCACTTTCGATCGAAGAGACCATCCGACCAGTATCCGCCATGGCGGATTCGCCGCATTGGTTTTAGACCCAATCGTCGATGGATTTCACCTCACGAGAGTCCTGATGGACGGCGGCAGTAGCCTGAACCTGCTTTATCAGGATACGGTGTGCAAGATGGGCATAGACCCCTCAAGGATTAAACCTACAAAGACGACCTTCAAAGGCGTCATACCAGGTGTTGAGGCCAATTGTACAGGCTCAGTCACACTGGAAGTGGTCTTCGGATACCCGGACAATTTTCGGAGCGAGGAGTTAATCTTCGACATAGTCCCGTTCCGCAGCGGCTATCACGCTCTGCTCGGATGAACCGCGTTTGCAAAGTTCAACGCGGTGCCGCATTACGCATACCTCAAGCTCAAGATGCCAGGCCCTCGTGGAGTCATCACGGTCAACGGAAATACGGAACGCTCCCTCGAACGGAGGAACATACAGCGGCTCTCGCAGCAGAAGTACAGAGCAACCTTCTAAGGCAATTTTCGAGTCCGGCCGTTAAACGGCCGGACACGGCCAAATACGCCCGGAGCAACATCAACCAAGACCACCTGGCACGTTCCGAGCACGCGTAGCAATGCGGCCCCAACCCCAACCCTCTCATGATTGCAAGACCAACCCTCCGCGTACATCATTACGCTCTGGAGATACCATGGGCCTAGGGGGAGGGGCACGACCACAACAGACCCAGAGTGCGGCTTGACCACACCAGGGGCTCACAAGTGTGTCGCTTTTTTTTCTATTTTCCTTCTTTGTATACACATGACTCCGTTCACCAGAGGCTCTGTCCGGCGGCAAACTCGCCGAACTCACGATGCAACAGCCAGGGAGGGAAGAAGGCTGCGACGAACACTCAGGTGGTCTCCATTACAAGCATTAAATTCGATTATATACACCAGTCCGCGGCCCACCCCTGGAGGGGGACATGTTTATTTAGTCCAATCCCTTGCTTACCGCACTATTTGTATCCTTCCGCACTCACAGCAGAATTCCTCGAATAAATAATGCAGCAATTTTTGCCTGTTATCGCATTACTTTACACATATGTTCATTAATGACATCTTGCACCCGTATATTTTGGTACGGCCAAATACACCAGGGGCTTATGTTCCCCGCATTATGGTGTGATAAGTCCGAGCACTTTCACAAGTGCGGCACCCCGAACTTATAGCATTATATGAATCGGCTCCGAATCATGTCTTGGGTCAATAGTTGGGTTTGCCCGGCTCCCACGTTTTGGTGCCTTACGTTCCGTTCTGTCGGCTAAGGTGGCACTGGGAGAACCACTGCGATTGCGCCCCGGTTGAGCTGGGCGAGCGCCTCAGTGGAGAAAGCTAAAACTGACTGGCATGATAAGGCGAGAGACTGGTCGCTGTTCGAGAGGTCTTTTCGGGTCCCTAAAGACTCATGCCGCTTCGAGCGAAGTACCGGATAATGTCCGACGAAGGTGTGGATAGCGCCCCGAATTCGGTCTTCCGAATACTAGGGGCTTCGCCGAAATTTAAAATTATAGAATTCTATGGCTAAGTGAGAGTGTTCAAGCATTATAAGTCCGGTTGCCTTGTTCGTTGTGTTGAGCGCCTCCCTAGATGGACCCAAAAATGGGAACAAGAGTGCTCAAGTTTATCCCGAACACCCCAGCACTCGCGGCTTGGGGGCTGAAGCCAACGACTTGCCATCTCTCAGATCTTATAAACGGCCGCACAGAAGGAAATATTTTAAATTAAACAAGCGTTGCTTAGCGCATATGAACAAAGTTTTCAGCGCACGGGATAATACATAGCGAGTTTACTCAATAATTACATCTCTGGGGCACTCATCCGCAATATTGCGGGCACCCTTCAGGACAGTCTTATAGTACATTTCGGGCGTACGATACTCCTTGCCCGCTGGCGGCGGGTCAGTAAGAAGCCTCTCCGCATCCAGCCTGCCCCAGTGCACCTTTGCGCGGGCAAGGGCCCGACGAGCACCTTCAATACAGGCGGAGCGCTTGATGACCTCCACCCAGGGGCGCGCATCCACCAGCCGCCGCATGAGGCCGAAGTAGCTCCCAGGCATGGCCTCTCCAGGCCACAGCCGGACTATGAGGCCCTTCATGGCCTCCTCAGCTACCTTGTGGAGTTCGACCAACTGCTTCAGCTGGTTGCTAGGGGGCACCGGATGGCCGGCCTCAGCGCACTGAGACCAGAAGACCTTCTCCGTTGAGCTCCCCTCCTCGCCACGGTAGAATGCGGCGGCATCGGACACACTGCGCGGCAGATCTGCAAACGCCCTTGGAGAGCTCCGAATTCGGGTAAGTGTCAGGTAGTTTACATTAACATGCTTGCTTTGCATGAAACATGCCTTACCCGCCGCTATCTTCTTCACATCTTCAACCTCCTGAAGGGCCTTACGGGCCTCGGCCTTAGCGGACTTGGCACTTTCGAGAGCCGAGGCGAGCTCGGACTCCCAGGTCTTTGAGTCGCGCTCCAAACTCTCATGCTTCTCCATGAGAGCCTGGAGCTCTTGCCGCACCTCCGCCACCCACGCCTCCTGCTTCTCTCGCTCTGCCCGTTCCGCGGCCGCATTGCGTTCGGCCGCGGACACAGCCTCCTTCAGGGTTGCCACCTCGTTCGTGGCCCCTGCAGTACCCATGTTATCCTTGTTATTCTTTCATTGCAACCTAAATCCTTTTCTGTAAGGTAACTATTCAAAGTGGTGTTACTCACCTTCTTTGTCCTCGAGCTGCTTCTTGGCACGGCCAAGCTCTTGCTCGGACCGCTCGAGATCCTGCTTCAATGCATCGACCTCCGCAGTCAGTGCGGCAGAGGTCAGCAGTGCAGCCTGCAAACCCATATTGACACATTTTTTTAGCAACCCTGCGTATATCTTCTTTAGATCCTCAGTCCGGCTTTTCTTTCCGAACACCGAACCGAGCATCAGGGGCTACTGTCTATGCGGTATTACATTGCATAATTTTAACTTCTTACCTCAAAGCCTGTTAGAAGGCTGCTGCAGGCTTCGGTCAGCCCGCTCTTGGCGAACCGAACCTTCTGAATCACCGCACTCATGATAGTGTGGTGTTCTTCCTCGATGGAAGCGCCTTTGAGCGCCTCCAACAAGTCGTCTGGCGCCTCCGGTTGGACGGGGGCCGCCGGTGTCACGGTCTTGCCCTTCTTGCGAAGGGGCCGCCTGCCGGACTCTGGAACCACTGCAGGTTCCGGTGTAGAGTCTAGTGCAAAGTCCGGGAGGCTGCCTTGCGGCGCCTCCGGAGCCTCCTCCTGATGGGTCCCTTCCCGGGATCCCACCTCGGCGTCCTCAGCGGTGCGAGGGGTGGAGGCAGTCGGAATGGATTCCACGTCCGACGCAGCCAACGACCCGCTCGATGAAGCAGGGAGATCATCGTCGGCCGGACTGTAGGCAGTATGCGGCATTAGAAGGACACTATGTGACACTAAGGAAATGGCAGACCATTCAGGGATCCGGATACTTACGATCTCGCCTGAGGCCTGGCCCTTGAGGGCCACTCTTCATCGCCAACGTTGGTGTTGACGGAGCTGTCCGGGGGAATAGTTCTTCCCCTCTTGGACCCTTCGGCCTCCCCTGTTGGGGAGGCCTTCCTCTTTCTCTCTCCCTCCTCTGGGAGAGAGTCTTCTTCCTCCTCCTCATCTTCGGGGGAGGAATCCGCCTCGGAGTCGTCGGACACCTGAAAACGGGAACTCTTTAGAGTACCCGTGGCCACCTTCTTGGCCTTCTTCTCCGGCACCACGTGCGGTGCCGGAACCAGCAGCCCCGCTAGACGGGCGTCCACTGGGTCTTCTGGCATGGGAGCTGGGCAGATGAGCTGCTCGGCCTTCTTCATCCATTCCTGTCAAAGGAAAAGGGAGATTAAAACCCGCTTAGGGTTGAACTATTAACAACAAGTGTCCCGTAAAGGGGTAGAATCACTTACCTCGTCAGCTGGACGCTGCGAGTGAAATCCGCGATCTTCCGTCGCGGATGCGGGGGCTTCGGCGCCCTTAAACAGCACCCTCCAGGCGCCTTCGTACGTCATGTCGAAGAGCCCGCTCAACGCCTGGTGTTGTTCCGGATCGAACTCCCACAGATTGAATGCCCGCTCTTGGCATGGGAGAATCCGGCGGACGAGCATGACCTGGACCACGTTAACCAGCCTGAGCTTCTTGTTCACCAGCTTCTGGATACATGCTTGGAGTCCCGTCAGCTCCTTCAAATTACCCCACAGCAAGCCCTTCTCTTTCCAGGAGGTGAGCTGCGTAGGGATACCAGATCTGAACTCGGGGGCCGCCGCCCACGTAGGGTCGCGCGGCTCGGTGATATAGAACCACCCCAACTGCCACCCCTTAACGGATTCCACGAAGGCCCCTTCGAACCAAAGGACGTTGGGCATCTTGCCCAACATGGCGCCTCCGCACTCCGCTTGAGTGCCCTTCACTACCTTCGGCTTGACATTGAAGGTCTTGAGCCACAAGCCGAAGTGGGGCTGGATGCAGAGGAAGGCCTCGCACACAACGATAAACGTCGAGATGTTGAGGATGAAGTTCGGCGCCAGATCATGGAAATCCAGGCCGTAGTAGAACATGAGCCCCCGGACAAAGGGGTGAAGTGGAAAGCCCAGTCCGCGGAGGAAGTGGGGGAGGAAAATGACCCTCTCATTGGGGCCTGGGGGTGGGGATGAGCTGCCCCTCGTCGGGCAGCCGATGCGCGATGTCGCCGGAAAGGTATCCGGCGCTGCGCAACTTTGTGATGTGCTCCTCCTTAACAGTGGAGGCCAACCATTTACCTCCCGCTCCGGACATGGTCGGAGAAGGTCGAGGTGAGATGCGCGAACTTGGGCGCTGGAGCTCGAGTGCGCGGAGATGGATAAGCAAAGGAGGAAGAAGGCGTAGGTGAAAAGGTGAATCCTTATCCCTTATATATAGGCGGACGAAGACTATGCGTCCCCACTAGCCTGGTAAAACTCGCTTATCTCCCAAGTGCCACCATCAATGGCGCGGTTGGGTTACCCACATCCGTATTGATGAGAATCCCAGAATAAGGGGAACATGATCTCTGCTTCGACAAGATGTGCCAAGGAAACCGCTTCGCTAAACGCGCTGAGGTGGTATAATAAAAAACGATTCAAGTAAAGGCTTGGTAGTGGTGTGATGTCATGCCGCAAAATACGTCAGCAGATTGAACTTGTGTATATATTATTCTCTCTATGGTGGAACGTGGAATTTATTTTGCAGAGCCGGACACTATCCAGGTGTTCACAATCTTCTCTGGATTATTCAAAGGAGGAACCCGCCTTGCAATGCCGAACATTATGCGCGCCGGACTCATCGTCATTGAAGCCAGGTTCAGGGGCTACTGAGGGAGTCCTGGACTAGGGGGTGTCCGGACAGCCGGACTATCATCGTCCGCCGAACTCCAAGACTACGAAGATACAAGACCGAAGACTCCGTCCCGTGTCCGGATGGGACTTTCCTTGGCGTGGAAGGCAAGCTTGGCAATACGGATATGTAGATCTCCTACCATTGTAACCGACTCTGTGTAACCCTAGCCCTCTCCGGTGTCTATATAAACCGGAGGGCTTTAGTCCGTAGGACACAACCTCCATTACAACAATCATACCATAGGCTAGCTTCTAGGGTTTAGCCTCCTTGATCTCGTGGTAGATCCACTCTTGTAATACACATCATCAATATTAATCAAGCAGGACGTAGGGTTTTACCTCCATCAAGAGGGCCCGAACCTGGGTAAAACATCGTGTCCCTTGTCTCCTGTTACCATCCGCCTAGACGCACAGTTCGGGACCCCCTACCCGAGATCCGCCGGTTTTGCCACCGACACCAACCATGCTGCATGCACGCATTGGCATCCACCACCACCAGTGGGATGTGTGGCGCTCTCTGTGGACGGATCTTTCTCGGCAGTAAATCCTCTAACCAAATACTAGTAGCTTATATTGGCAGTTTTCTAGGGAATACTCTTTTCTGAAAGAAGCACCAATCTATTTTTCTTTATTTGTACACTGTGTCACAACTTTGACCCAAAGGTCCAGAGCTATTTTAGGGTGATTGGTGTAGTACTCGAAGACTGATTGTAAGCATGATTTTCATGAGCTGTCACACTGATTGTAAGCATGAGCAGGTGGAAGATTAGGTTAGTGCGAAGCATACCTTAAACCCTACCGCCGCCATTGAAACGAGGCGAGCGTCGAGGGAACCGTGGAGAACGGCGGGGAAGCGACGTCGCGCCATCTGGCCTCCTCTTGCGGTGGGAGAACGAATACTCCTGTGGCTTTGGCTGGCTCTGCACCCTCACGAACGGCACACCATACTCGATCGATTCGTTATCCTCTGGGTGCTCGACCTTCGACTTGTACGCCCACCACCTCCGCCTGACTGTCGCCTCGGTCGAATCTGTCTGCTCCATCGCCCATAGGAGATACTCGATGAACTCGCAGGACTGCAGCGTGACTGCCGCCGAGGAGTACATGTACATCGCCGCCCTCATCGCCGCCGTCTCGCTCTTTCGCATACATTGCCACATGGCCCGCACCATCCTCGAAATCTCCCACTCATTGTCAAACCAACTAAGGATCTCCTTCAACCTGGGTAACTTTGCCTGGTCGCCACCGGCGATCTGCCTGATTCACTGCTGCATCCTCTCCATAGATGTCCTTCTGAGTGGTCCGGTGCTAGCTTTGGAAGATGGGAGGAGAGACTGTGGTCTTGCAATAGAGAAGAGGGAGAGGAGAGGAGCTGGTTTCGGAATGGAGATGATGGAGAGGAAAGGAGGTGGTTTTGCAATGGAGAGAAGATCAGAAGAGGGAGAGGCGAGACGGTGGTTTTGGAATGGAGATGATGGAGAGGAGAGGAGGTGGTTTTGGAATGGAGATGATGGAGAGGAGAGGAGGTGGTTTTGCAATGGAGAAGATCAGAAGAGGGAGAGGCGAGACAGTGGTTTTGGAATGGAGATGATGGAGAGGAGAGGAGGTGGTTTTGCAATGGAGAAGAGGGAGAGGAGCATGCGGCAGCGATTTAGGATTGGGCGAGAGGGCCGTCGCGCTGTGACTGGATCAAAATCAAAATCAATTTACCCTTCAATTAAGAAAGAGACCCCACATGAACTAGTCTCCCTTTTATTCTCGGTCATAATTGACCATGATTTTCGCACATAAAATATATGTTATACGTTGCAAAAATAATATAATCTGAAAGTACATTCAGATACGAACCAAACGATACAATTTTTTGGTGACATGCATTCCCATTTTGCTTGTCACATACAGTACGTGGTCAAACTTTGACCCAAAATATGCAAAACAACAAAAAAATACTTCCAAGACCAGCGCCGCTCTTCTGCTCTTCTCCTCTTAAACCACCGCCGCTCCTCTCCTGTTCCAATCTAAATCCAGCGCCGCTCCTCTCCTATTCCATTTCAAAACCACCGCCCCTCCTCTCCTATTCCAGTCCAAAACCAGCGTCGCTCCTCTCCCGTTCTAATCCAAAACCAGCGCTGCTCCTCTACTCTTCCATTCAAAAACCACCACCGGCGAGTGAAGGTGCTGTGGAGAAGTAGATTGATGGAGGAGTACAACCGATACATGATGATCGCAGACGGCGACCCTGTGAAGCTAGCTAGGATGTTGGAGATACAGTCTTGGTTTGATAACAAGGACCAACTAGCGGCGACGGCGACATCCATGGCCAAATATCTGCAACAAAGCAAAAAGGCGGCGATACTCCCGGAGGGAGTCGCGCCGGAGTACATAGAGCTGCTCCTCTAGGCCATGGAGCAAACAGATTCACCGAATCCGATCGTGAGGGAGCGGTGGTGGGAGTATCGACCCCAGATGGAGCATCCACCAGAGATTGAAGGATCGAGCATCTACAGGGTGCCGTTTGTGAGGGTGTCCTGCCAGAGCGAGCCGGTGGAGTGTTCGTCGACCGAACCCAACTGCAAGAGGAGAAAAGCAGTTGGCCCGACGACGCTTCCCCGCCGTCGTCTCCCGCGCCGTTCACATCGTCTCACGGGGCGGTTGTCTGCCGCCGAGGAATAGGAGGGGGTTGCCCCCTCCAGCCCAATAGTCGGGCAGGTTGTGAATTGTCAGGAGGAGCTTAGGGTTGTCAGTATTTGCAGGTTGTGAATTGTGTTTTGTGTTGTGTATTTTGAGAGTACTTTCAGATATGAATGTCTTTTGAATTTCAGATTTGCAGTATTGAGCATATGAAGAATTTTATGAATTCTAGAGATCTATTTTTAGCACTTAAAAAATGTAGTTTCATAGGAGTATGAAAGTGCAGACGAGAAGAAACTGCAAGTTTCAGTTTCAGATAAGAAACTACAAGTTCAGTTTCAGATAAGAAACTGCAACTTTCAGAGGCAGAGCATTTATATCAACACGGCCTTTTCAAACAGGGTTAACATCATGTTGGAAGTTTTATTCATGGTCGAAAATGGACTAGCAGCCAGTTAACATCATGCTGATCAACATTCATGCATAGCACATCTTCATATGATGCACAGTCAAAATGCCCACACAATGTCGAGTGTGCGAAACACAGAGAAAACGAGGGATGAAGTTTTAAGTGTTGGACGTGGTTTTGGGCTGCCCCGTCTAGGCTTTCATTTTTAACATGCGCAGCCCACGACCTTGGATGGGAGGGCCTGTTTGTATTTTCTTAGGGCCGTCATGTATCGACCGGCCTATGGACCTCCCATCCTAGGTTTTATTTTTGGCAGCCCAATTTATGTATTTTTTTGAAGAAAACGCAGAGGTCTGTTCTATTTTTCTATATAAGAATAGGAACGCCAGGTACAACTTATGTTTCCCTTCTAACTATATTATATATATTTAAATTATTTTATATGTTATTATATATTATTTTTATGGGCCATTTGCATTTTTGTCCCTAACTCGAACCACCTAATCAGATATACCCCTAATTCGAAAGCCTGCTCAAAAATGCCCCTCCGCCGTTATGTGCCCTTACAGAAATGCCCCTCCGTGCCGTTTCCGTCAGGTCAAAGGGCTTTGACCGTTTTCCTCACGTTTGCTGGACATTTTTGCCCCTCTGTGCACATCCCACTTACAGGTGGGACCTACCTAGGAAAAGGAAAAAAAACCTCTCTGTCTAACTTACACGTGGAGCCCACCAATAAAAAAAGGTCTCCCTCTCTCATAACATCCCCCTCTCTCTCTCCCTGACATGTGGGCCATTTGGACCCAATGTCAGGGTCAACTCCTGTTCTCACATGGTCACGACGAGGCTTGGCGGCTCGGCTGGTGGCCGTCACCGGTGAGGGACGGGCGCCTGCGTGTGAGGGCCGCGGTGGGAGGCTTGGGGTGGTCCGACGGAGGGGGTGGAGCCGCCTCCCGTAGCTATCGTTGGAGCTATCACGCGAGCAATCACCTGAGAGCGCCTGAGAGCTTCGGTCGACGATGCCGTTAGACACCGCGGCCGGAGTCCAAATCCAGCCATACGAGCATGTCCATGAGCTTCGTCGGGTGCCTCTCCTCCGCCCTGCGCAGTGAATCGGGCCTGGGGCCGCCGTAGACGACGCCCGGGACGTCGAACTCCGCCAAGGCCGTCGCTCTTCCCGTCCTAAATTCGGCCGCCATGAGCCATTCTTCACCAACCCGACCTCTCTCAAGTCAACTAGGAAAGCTCGCACCCCTACTCTCATCATCCCCTGCCTGATTCCGTGCCCGGAGCCCCCTGCTCGAAGCCGGCCGCCATGACTGACCTTGGCTGTGTGTTGGCCATGCGTGCGCGCATCTACACCCTGCTGCGCCGGTGAGCTTGCGCCTCGCGTAGCTCGCATGGCTGGCGCCCTCCCCACGCGGTGAACCGCCCCCGTACGGCGAACAACCGGCGAGCGCATCCGCTGACGGCCGGGAAAGAGAAGGGATCAGGGAGAGTGTTTTTTCCTTGGTAGGTCCCATGTGTCACTGAGTGACCCATGGTAGATCTGAGCTGACCTAGTTTTCCTTTTATTTACTTTGAATGGGTCCCGCATGTAAGTGTCACATGGAGTCAGGGGCAAAATGTCCGACTAACATCCAGGAAACGGTCAAAGCCCTTTGACCTAACGGAAACGGCACGGAAGGGCATTTCCGTAAGGGCACATAACGGTGGAGGGGCAAATCTGATTAGTGGGTTCGAGTTAGGGACACAGATGTAAAAGACCCTATTTTTATTGTCATCATATATTTAACAGATACTTACATATGTAAGAAAACAATATCCCATATCTTATTAACTTATCAAAATAATTTCTTAACAAATAAATCCTGGATTGTTTTGGCACGAAAATCCTAGTGATTGTGTACAAAAGCTTGGTAAGATTTAAGGACGAATGTAATAATATAACTTATTATTTAAATATATTTATAACAAAATGCTCAGCCCTTTTTTATTTTTTGATAACATTACTGGCCCAACCCAACATTATAATTAGAATCAGCCCAGCAAAATCGTGTATTTCGAGAAAGTGCAAATGACCTGTAATTTTTTAGGAAATAAAATAAATGGGCCGCATGGACGCTACATTAATTGTTCACCCAGCCCAGCTAATGGTTGTAATTCAAAAAAAAGATCAAATTGACTGTAAATTCTACCGCGCAAAAAAAAGACTGTAAATTCTGAAAAAATGGGTTGAATACGTGCCACATTTTTGGAGGCTGAAATGTGGGCCAATAGGTTGAAGCCAACGCAAGTCGTTGTCAATTTAGTCAACAAATGATTCTGACATGTTAGCCATTGGATTTAAATCCAACGACCGGCATCCATCTTCAATCTCTCGTCTTCTTCCTCCAGCGCCGCCGGGACCACCTCCCGCCTCCTGCTGCTAGCAGCTCTGCTTAGCACGCTTCACTATGAAGCGCTACTCCATCGTTGGCCAGGCCATCCCTCCACCCCTCCACACCTCCTGTTCTTCTCCACCGACTGCCGAACCGCACCGCACTAGAACCAGTTAACCCTCGTACACGTCTCCGTCTGCGACTCTACTCCCGCGTCTTCCCATCTCCGGCTCGTTGCTGTCCGGGGCCTCGCCGTCGTCCACCACCTTGGATGCGCTCGGCGCGGTGTGGTCAACATGGTCAACGAACGACACCATCAGAAGTAGACTATGCGTGGAGAGGCTGACAGCTGGGTCCACGACCGCACACAAGGAAATGCCTCCTTATTACGGGCAAAATAATGATTCCTCCACCTGACATCTGGGACCCACCGGAAGGGCCTCTGTATTTCGCAAAAAAAAGTGCCCCCCGCTGACTTGTCGGACCCACCAGCTATCTTTGCACGCAAGGAAGTGCCTCCTTATTACGCACAAAAAAAATGAATACTCCCCCTGCCAGCTGGAACCCAGCATACTCGGAGGCTGACTTGTGGGCCTACCAAGTTGACGGGGACGGAGGGCTTTGTCAACTTAGTCAATATGAACGATTCTAGCCCCTATTACCGTACGATGTTCATCCAATGGTTGTAGTACTTTTTCAACCTCTGGTCTTCTTGCTCCAGCCGCCCAAACCAGCGCCGGTCGTGCTGCGTGCTCCTGCCTCCCGTGGTCGGCTGTGATGCTGTGGAGGCCTCACCGCCCCCTACTACTCCCACCGCTGGCCAGGCCATCCCTCTACTCACCCACACCCCCTGTTATTCTACGGCGACAGCAGCCTCACACCGCAGCCGAACCAGTGAACCCTCGTACTCCTCTTCGCGTGGGCATCCACTGCTGCGTCTTCCCCAGCTCTGAGTCGTCCCCTTCCTAGGCCTCGCCGTGGTGCTCTCAGCACGGCGTGGTCAACATGGTCAAGGAACGACTTCCATCGGACGTGGACTGTACGTGGAGAGGCTGATAGCTGGGTCCACGGCTGCAGCAAGGAAGTGCCTCCTTATTACGCGGAAAATAATGATTCCTCCACCTGACAGCGGGGACCCACAGAACGAGCCACCGTATTTCGCGAAAAAAAGTTTCCCCCTGACAGCTGGGACCCACCAGCTACATCTTCGCATGCAAGGAAGTGCGTCCGGCCAAAAAAACGATTCTCCCCCCTGACTGCTGGGACCCACCAGCTACATCTTCGCACGCAAGGAAGTGCGTCCGGGCAAAAAAAAAACGATTCGCCCCCCTAACTGCTGGGACCCACCAGCTACATCTTCGCACGCAAAGGAAGTGCGTCCGGGCAAAAAAACGATTCGCCCATCTGACTGTTGGGACCCACCAGCTACATTTTCGCACACAAGAAACTGCCTGACAGTCGGGACCCACCTGGTCGAAGTGTATGTAGCGTTGTCATTCTGGTCGCGAACGTGTACGTACATATATACTGGTCGATGTAGAGGCGCGCACGTGTCGTAGTAGAGGCGCGTACGTGTCGTAGTAGAGGCGCGCACGTAGCATGTACACGTACGTACAGCGGTCAGGGTGCAAGAAAGAAAATACGGCCACGTACATACATACGGGCGGGGTCTCGAACGCCTACTCATGCATACGTACATGGCTGGGTCGGAATGGAGAAACAGAGTTGTCGTCGTGTTCATGGGGAGGCAACGGAATGCGTCGTGTTCATGGGGAGGCAATGGAATGCGTCGTGTTCATGGGGAGGCAATGGAATGCATCCTGTTCATCGGGAGGCACCGAAAAGCGTGGGAGCCAACCGGCTTGGATGGAACAGGCGATGGAAACGAGGCCTGGCGTACCGCAGAACGGAGGAAACGGCCTTGTGTTCGACCGGCCACGTTCAGAACGGGGTCCTGTTGATCGGGAGGGGTGTGGCGTACCGCAAAACGGAGGAAATGGCCCTCCTACAGTCGAAACGGGGTCCTGTTGATCGGGAGGGGTGTGGCGTACCGCAAAACGGACGAAACGGACTTGTGTTGGAGCGCTACGGTCGAAACGGCGGTCCTGTTCATCAAGAGGGGTGTGGCGTACCGCAAAACGGGACTCCACGGGATACTGTTCATCTCCACCGTCGACCTCCTCCAGCCTCCACGGGCTACCGTCGACCTCCTTCAGCCTCCACGGGCTCCTGTTCATCCAGCCTCCACCGCGTGCTACTCCATCGGCTACTGTTCAACCACCCCTCCACCGTCTACTGTTCATCCAGCCCTCCACACCACGGGGTCCTGTTCAACCACCCCTCCATGCCCACCCCTCCACCGTCTAATGTTCATCCAGCCCTCCACACCACGGGGTCCTGTT